>NW_024589830.1:0-150000 GCF_018446385.1 Zingiber officinale
CAAAGAAACAGAATCTCAATTGTATATTGATGATAATCAAACAGTTTTTAACGAATTTTATTGTAAAGAAGCAGATGGAAGCAAAAGAACATGGTAAACTAGAAAATTTCAGCATATCGTTTCTATAATTAGCTCTGGTTCTTCCTTCAGGTGAAACAGTGTACTGGGTAAATATTGCACAAACGATGTCCCATGAGCTTTTGATGCATGGATTAGTGAACAAGGAACCACTTCTCCTACCCGTCTTATGATGCTGAAGGAATCAATAAATCAACCACATCCAACCAAATCGAAAACGCAGAAGAGAAGAAAAGAACGACCTTCAGCCAGATACGAACCCCAACCCGACCTCCTACGTCTTCCGGCGGAGGAGTTTTCTCCGCTTCCTCAACTTATGCTTGTTCATCTTCTTTTTCCTCTTCTTCTTCACGCTGTCAGCCCACATCGGCGCTGGGTCCCTCACAAGTGCATCGTCGAGTTCGGCGGCGGATCCGCAAGGTAAAGGACCATAGATAGGGCCCGGAAGGAAGCAGTGAGGAAAGGATGGGTAAGCGTGAAGAGGGGCGCAGTCGGAGGGCGTCGGCGGCGCCTCGCCGGCGGGGGCGTCAGGGATTGAAAGCGCTTGAGGTGGGATTTTGAAGGGGCCAGGATCGTGGAATAGGTGATTGTCGAAGGAGGCTAGAAGGCGGAGCGGAGAGGGAGGGGCGGTTTTCTTGAGGAGGAGATGGCGTAGTACACCCGCCGCCATGGGAGAGGCAGAGGAGAATGCGAGAGGGATGCGCAGAGAAGGGTTTTGTGAGTCGGGATTGCCGAGTTGGTTAGCTGAACCATGAACGCAAATTGGACCGGATCGAATGGACTCGGGGAACCCAAATTCGGGTTTTTTTTTATCATATTATTTTCTTTTCATTTTCTGCAAATTTAATTCGGAAATTATTAATCCATTGCAAAATAAACCGGTCCATTCCAAACGAACCGCACACTCCCTGTAGCTACTCGCCTCGGCTCAAGATTCCGGCCGGCTTGGCTCGTTTCGCATCTCGACACGTCGCCCGAATCCGCGGCGACC
Source organism: Zingiber officinale (assembly GCF_018446385.1). Classification (NCBI taxonomy): domain Eukaryota; kingdom Viridiplantae; phylum Streptophyta; class Magnoliopsida; order Zingiberales; family Zingiberaceae; genus Zingiber; species Zingiber officinale. Next base: position 1,070 of record NW_024589830.1, read on the forward strand.
ATTCGCGCTGCTGGCGGCCAGATCACGCGTGGTTCGCCTACCCGGCTTGTCCATCCCCAGTGGGGCCCGCTGAAACATCGAATCACGAAGTAATGATGCTGATGGGTAGGTCTGCGGAGGTGTCAACCAGCAAACAATTTGAACTCGGAGCGCAGAGATTTATACTCAAGTGGTCACCTATATCTACGGGCTTCGTAGAAACGTGGGTTCGCTTCTGATGTTCAATGGATGAGAAGGTATTGATAGGAGTAGACGAAAACGAAGTATGTAAACAAGTCTACTGGAAAGTTAAAAGATAGTCGGTTTCTCTTTTTCCTAGAAATTTCATGTAGTTGTATTTTGTTTTTGTATTTAGTATTTATTTATATTGTCGGCCTATTTTTGATCTCTATTTATCATTTGCTAAGCAGTTAAATCAACCGACCACGACCGGATCCCAAATCCCTCGTCTTCATTCTTCTTCATCTTCATTGTTCGGTGACAGAATCGCCGGATCGAGTTGAAGGCGGTGGATTTGGAGCACGCCTGGGGGCTTTAGGGTTTCAGATCCGCCTTTTGTCGATCTGTTCCAGGTTGTCTCTTCGCATCCTTCTCGGTTTTCCATTTTACCTCGCTCTTTCTGGATTCTATAAAAAGACTTTATTCCTTCATATCGATACGTTCTGTTTCAAGCGAGCGTGGCCGTAAATTTGTGTGCGTTTAAAGGCTGTTGGTGATTGAGAGGATAAGAAACGATTCTGCTGTGGATTTTTTTTTTCGCAATTGTATGTCTGTCTGTACCATGTTTGCGAAGACGTTTGTTTTTAGATATATTTGATGTGATTCTGCGTGGGTGAAAGATCGTTCGTTGACTGCTGTTCTTCCAAACACTTCTGTGCGGTAGCGGTGAAAATTGCAACCCTAACTGCATGGCTTTGACGATAAGAGAATTTTTCATTATATTTTGGAGAGAAATGGAAATTGAGGCCTGTGAGAAGATCTCACTTCCAGGAATTAGTGTATGCCTCCATTCGCCATTCAAATAACTCTTTTAAACTAATATACGCCATGTATGCATTTTTAAACGTGAATATCTCTAAGCTATTATGTTTTATTTAGTTTCAAGTAAACTTCGATAGCTATATCAACTGATTATACAATTTTTTTTAATTATGTGGTTTTCTATTGATTCAAAATTAACTTTTTGTTCCATTTCTTTCTTAATTAGTTGTTTTGTTTTTGTTTAAATGAGAAGATAGATAATTTTTTTGGTTCATAAATCAGAGCTTTTTTTACTAGTCTTACAATACTCAAGTGCTTTGCTGTTGTAAGCATCAGACAAAGTGTATTTAATAGTGTATTTCTATTTCAACTAATAGAGATAGCTTTCTTTGATGGCTTCCCATGCAACCTTGGATGCTGATATGTGCAACACTATAAACTTGGACACATTATCTCATTGATTTATTTATACTGTTCCTAACACCCGATTTTTCTCATAGGCTGTTGCTCATGGTATGTCAACTGTGATGAGAACACTTTACTAGATAATAATTATGTTACCTGCCAATTAATGTCAAGCTTCTTTCTACTACTAGTATTGTGGTGGCTTTCTGACATTGAAGTTGAAAGACAAAAAACATGGCAAAACCTGGAATTGGTGGCCGCGGGTAATTAAGTTAGCACATTATTTCAGATATTTCATCATTTGCTTGAAAGAATCACAAATATGGCTCACGTAATATCTTGTTCTTTGACTAGCAGTACCCTTCCTAGAAAATCAAATGAGAGTATGAGGATTATTATTTCAACTGTCATCGGAGTAGTGTTTGGATACTTGATTGGCATTTCCTTTCCAACAGTTAGCATAACAAAGGTAAAATAAATAGCTTAGTTTGTTATTTTTTATTTTGATAACCTAATATCAGATGAAATATTTTCGTCTTCAAATTTGGCAGCTTCACTTTCCTCCTAGCATTATATCTTACATTGAAGATAGGAACTCAGGCATCACGACCCAAACTTTATTGAACCATGCTTTGACAAAGATGAGAAACAACTCTACATCAAACTCTACTGATGCTTTAAAGGTCCGTTGCTCTTTAGATGGTCTGATACTCATATTTGCTATCTTTTTAATCCATTGAGTCATTTTCGGTATTATATATTTTTTGATTCTTTAGATAATTTTGTAATGTCAAGCTAATCTTGTGAGTCTCAGGCAAAAAGGGAAAAGTTAGGTAGCAGAATTGTATGGACAATTATCTTTTGTCAATCAATAATGAAAAACTACAAGTTGAAGGTTTGTAGTTTGTTAAGACTGTGACATGGATAATGCTGGATTTAGTAACTAAAAGGAAAATCACTTGGATATTAAGAGAATACCAGTTAGAGTGGTGTGACATGGTATTGACAATCAATTCTAGTTCTACAGGAGGTACATGAGAAACGACATTGACAATTAACAGTTATCTAGCCATCTATCCTGAGATTACATACTATTTTTTCAGTATGTTATCTAGTGTAGTATATTGTTTTCCATGGCTCTTACTAAATTCTAATTATCAGTTACCGCTCACCAATACTTTATTATTTATATTTGTTACTGACTTGATAACTTTTTGCATATAAAATGCATCCTAACTTTACACTGTAGTCTCATCATCCACATATAGGTGGCAGAATCTTTTAAAATGAAAAAAACTCTTTTCTCTGTTTGATTTCCTTAGTTGATGAAACAATGAAAAGCTATGTTCATGCCAAGAGATTTGATATTTGTAACATATTGCATAATTTTCATCATTGATTCTTATACAGATTTATGTTCCAACAAACCCCAAAGGTGCTGAGAGATTACCACCTGAGATAGTTGTGCCTGAATCAGATTTTTATTTACGCAGATTATGGGGAAACCCAGATGAGGTAGGTAGTTTGTTAACTATATTTAGATACATATATGAAGTATATATTTGACAAATTAACAAGGGAATATTTGACAAATTAACAAGGGAACCATTGAGGGCATGTCTGCTGTAGTGTGTCCCTTTTCTTTTGTAATCCGTAATTTGCATTTTTATAAATTCTTAACTAATCTGTGAAATTATTGTGCAAGCTGCATTATTTGTATAAAAAAAATATGTGAAAAAAAAATTGAATTTTCTCCATAGTTTCTTGATGCATAGCTTCAGTATAGTCACTGGTTAAGAAGTAATTCATCAATGTAATCATGAATCTTTTGGCCAGATTTGAATGACCATTACAATACGCCAACGTTATATTATTGAATTTTTCTCTCTAATGTGTTTTTCAGCATGTTTTCTTATATAAATTGGATGTATGAACATCATGAGCTTATCCTGTATTCTCAATCAGGAATCAAGAGTATATTTTATAATGGTAGACCAAAATAATAGCCCGTGCGCATCTACTGAATTTGTCATGATCAAGTTTTTTTTCCTCCAACATATGGATAAATTAGATAACTTATTGCCAACTTCTTTATGATGCTACCTCATATGGCATGGTCTTATGAAGTTGTAATTGTTTGCATGAAATGAACAGGATTTGACCATACGGCAGAAGTATCTTGTGACATTCACTGTTGGATATGATCAGAAAAATAATATCAACGCTGCAGTTAAAAAGGTGAAATAGTTATCTATTTAATAATGTTTCTACTTAGAAGACTCTGAATAAGCATTAATTATTATTTCAAACCATGGTAAGATATTAGATGAGCTAATAGGATTTTTAGAATAAAAGTACAAGTGGCATGTTTTCCAAGTTTAGCTATGTTCAGTAACGATGCTACTTATATCCGGTATGTATATTAGTCACAACATTGTTTGGTTTCAAAACTATTGTATGCTAATGGTAATGACATAATTGCTACAGATATCATATCAGTGTAATTTGAAGGATAATCTCAGACTACCATGTAGGAATTCGTTGTGGATCTGTCAATTTATTCACAGAAAATGCACATTTATTTCAAGCATTTGATTCATTTAGAGTTACTGAATGTGTACAAGTAGAACTTTGATCACTTTGGTAGAATGTATTGCTGTTGGTGGAAACATTGAAGAAAGGATGATGACGCAGGCCTGACTCTTAATTGTTTGTCAATAACAAACTGCACATGTTTACTTTTAACATTTTCTCTTTGCTAAATTAATTTTTGGAGTTCCCTTTTTCTGGGGTCTAACTGGACTTGGTTGAATATGTTGATCTAGGGAAAAGTGTAAATCAACAGATTTAAAGTTAAACACTGAAATACGTAAATTATGCTTCAAATAGGGAGGCATTGTCTTTACAAATAAAACTGAGGAAGCAACATTGATTGAGATGCGAGAAGTTATCAAATTGAGATTCATTGATCCAGTTTAATGCAGCATTTACATACATGTAGATTAGGCATCCTTAAGCTAAATGGCAGTATAGCTATGGGATGATGACTGTTGTAAATAACCTTATAATCAAATGATGCTCAAAAGCAAAATGAACGAGGAGACAACTGTTTCCACACTGCCTTTAACTATAAATACTATATGTAGATGACAGGTTTTCGAAAATGATAACAATAAGAATAAATCAAAAATGAACTCCAGGTTTAGTTTGCAGGAATAGCTCTTCCATTCTTGATGAATCTGTCTAATGCCATGAAAGTCTAATGTCATGAAATAGCTATTCCTGCATCTCTAAGAAATACTTATTTCTACTCTATTCATTCCCCAAGAATAACCATTCTATTGCTTCTCAATTCTTCACTGTTTTGAGCATTAGATAATCTGTACCTTGATAATATGTTGGTGATTTTTAGTAACCATTGCTGAAGATGTATTAGAGGACTTGTAGCTTGTTTCTTTTCTTGAGCCCTTCATGTTTTTTACACTATTGGAGGAGCTTTCTTTTGGGATTCACTTGGTCCATTTTAATTGCCACTGCTAAGGAGCTACGGTAGTCTGGAAGGTCCCATTTTTCTTAGCATAATTTGCATTTCACCACTGCTTGATTATGTTGGCTGCTTTGATATTGTTGATAAGTTATAGAATCTCATGTATCCAAATGGAATGGTTTTGGCTTTAGATTTTGACTATGTTGGCTAATTGAAACATTGTTGACAAGTTAGGGAACCTCATATATCCAATAATTTCTTGTTTCCTATTGCTTATTGCATTATTTGAGGATGCTTTATTTTTCCTGCAGTTTTCTGAAGATTTTACAATATTGTTATTCCATTATGATGGCCGAACTTCTGAATGGGATGAATTTGAATGGTCAAAACGAGCTATTCATGTAAGTGTCAGGAAACAAACAAAATGGTAAGAGAATAATTCTTTGTTAATTTTTTATTTTGTTTTTTTTTCCATGAGTAGAAATTTGGCATCTTTATAGCATCTAATCAATTACTTCATAATTTAATCCTGTTATTATATGTTAGGTGGTATGCCAAAAGGTTTTTGCACCCTGATATTGTGGCGCGATATGAGTACATATTCATATGGGATGAAGACCTTGGGGTCGAGCATTTTAATGCTGAAGAGTAAGTAAGATTTGTTAACCAGAACGTTCATGAAAGGGTGATTTAATGGCACTATTTTCATTTTAGGTATATTAAATTAGTCAAGAAGCATGGGCTAGAGATTTCACAGCCTGGTTTAGAGCCTAACAGTGGTCTAACTTGGCAAATGACAAAGAGAAGAGGTGACCGTGAAGTCCATAAGTAAGCTTTTTGAGTACCATTTAATGCAAAAATAATTGTCAAATTGTTATCTGCCAGTTCAGAACTTCCTCAATTGTTTTTTATTCTAACCACTAATTAATGGATGACCTACCCGTTTTCTCTATAGAGAAACAGAGGAAAGACCAGGCTGGTGTTCTGACCCTCTCTTGCCCCCATGTGCAGCGTATGTAATATTTTTTTATTGGTGAATGTATTTTAACCATTGTCTCTCAAATTTTATTTTTATTTTTCTGACCAGATTTGTAGAGATAATGGCAACTGTATTTTCTCGGGATGCATGGCGATGTGTCTGGCATATGATTCAGGTAAAATGTTGATTGTCCTCGCTGTCCGCTACCATTTACTATTTGTCAATCGTCCTTGCAAATTTTCGTGCTCATCCAGACTCTCTCATTGTAGAATGACTTGGTTCATGGATGGGGCCTTGATTTTGCACTTAGAAAATGTGTAGAGGTAAGATGCACCTTTTGTACTTATTTTTTCATTGGATCTCTGCAACGACGAGACTCATTTACAAATGTGTAAAAAGATTAAACAATTGGTTGCACCCAATTATGCATTCTCTTTTCTGATATTTTTCCCTTTTTTTGTGTGTGATTGTCCTCTGTCCCAGCCTGCTCATGAGAAAATAGGAGTTGTAGATGCTCAATGGATTGTTCATCAGGTGGTTCCTTCACTCGGGAACCAGGTAAGGGGACGCAGCCCTACTTCCTCTACACATTGTCAAGGTTACTACCACATTTATGCTGTGTTGCTCATCATCTCGACTTCGCTATTTGATTTTTCAGGGTCAAGCAGAGAACGGCAGAGCGCCATGGGAAGGGGTAAGTAACTCCCACCTCATAAACTGAACAGACATTCCTCAAATATCTTAGTGGTGATAATCAATGAAAAATATGACATGAATAACATGTTTTGCACAGGTGAGAGAGAGGTGTAGAAAAGAGTGGGGTTTGTTTCAAACCCGATTGGCAGAGGCCGAGAAGGCATACTACATCTCCAAGGGCATCACTCCCCCAAACTCAACGCTTGTTTAGATTAATGCGTCATAGCAGGTTTTGCCTGGGTTTTATCGGATTAGTAGAGTATTTGTTACATCTTCTCGTGTAGATAGACGTGCTATTTTATATTGATCATCCATTTTTTGAATTTTATCCTATGTACCATTGTTCTTTCTAGCTCATACTCCTTTTCTATTTCTTTTTCCTGAGCATCGATTGGTAGGAAAAGCAATGATTCTCTTGATGGGGGAAGCATCGTGTACTTGTAGTTAATTATATTAAAATTAAGATATCAAAACGATAAGGTAAAGATAAGTTAAGCAGCTTCTTGAGACATTTTTCTTATATTTTATTTTTGTGTGCCCCTCCTTATATCAACCATTCGTCCTGCTGTTGTATTAGAAGCAACATGCCAACATTACGAAAGTCACCTCCTATCAATATCTCAAGACACTCAAACATAGAGATTTTTCTAATTCCAAACACATATCAACACAATTATGGGTTGCAACTTGCAAGCATCAAATCCTCCATTCACGTTGCAGAATTCCTTGAGAAACTTCTTACAGAGAGCAACCTCAACATTATTCTCATTTACATTATCGTACAACGTTTCTATCACCTCGATCGTTACAGAAACAATGCGGTAAGAAGGAAATGCGTTATCAATCTGCTCTCAACCTCCCTCTTCTACTGCTTCCTCTTTTCTTCTTTTCGTACTTCCATTGCCATCTTTTCAGTCTTCTTCTCATCGCTTCCTCTCTTTTTCTCATGCTTTATTTCCCGGAATCTTTTCTGCTGATGGTTAATTACGCCTTTTCGTCACCAGAAACAATCGAAAAGATGAAATTTTTATCAGTTGCACAGTCTGATAGTGCACGCCACTGCTTGAGCCCAATATTTTAGCCTTGCTTTTACTTCATCTGGATCATCTCCTGCAGCAAAAGTAAAAGAAAATGAATCAGATGAGGATGAGCGATATATAGCTACCAAATTAAATCAAAATAAGGGATGTGAACAAATAAAATAAAATCGAGCTTTTGGTTCATTTCCCTTAAAAGGGGGCAGAAGAGTAGGAGCCTTTACCTGGGCTAGCGATCTTCCAGTTGGCGACGAGAGGGGACGACGGGGATTCACACAGATCCAATGAATCGCCCGAGGAGGAGCGATCCAGCGAACGATTGTGCTGCTGCTCGTCCAGGAACCTCTGGCTCATGGAGTAGCACAGCTCCAGAGCAGGGAGCGTGTTGCACAGCTCGGGGATCTCGTCGTAGTTGAATCCGAACCCTAGGTCGAGGCAGCCTTTGAGCTCCTCCAGGTCCTCGCCCCTTAAGCTCTTCGTCCTCGCGACCCCGTCCGTCCTGTCTTCGATGCCGTCGCCGCCGTCCACGTACCCCTCTAGCGTCACTCCTCCGCCGGTCTTCCTCCGCCACGTCTCTTCCTGCTTCAAATCCTTTCCCCAATGGATCCCCCCTGCATCCTCTTCCTCCGGCACCGCGATCAACGGCTCCTCAACCTCCTCCTCCTCCTCCTCACTCTTCTCCTTGGAAGTAGGGATCAAGATCTCTCTCTCGAACGAATGGCCTCCCATCTCGTCTTCCTTCCCCTCTCTCTCTCTCTCTCTCTGGCTTCCCTTCCCTCTTTCCTTTGATGCTCATCTCCGTGAGCTTTTAAATGGTTGCTTCGCCAATGATGATGTGCGTGAGATGATGGATGGCCATGAGAAATCATGCATGTGATCATGATGATGGTTGCGGGGGGGGGGGGGGGGCGGGGCGGGGGGAATCAATTTCACACACCACTGATTAACCACTGTATTACTAGACATCCTGTGGGCGAAGGTACGTTGTCACTGTACACATTGACGTCCTGTGGGTCCCTCCCAGATCCTCAACTAACATGGAGGGTACGTTTTCACTGCACACATTGGCATGGCACGGGAGTTTCGCTGGCTACAGCAAACGACAACCCACAGGGCGAGCGATATCTCGAACGGCTCCATGATTACAGGAAGAGGCTATCAACCCCGACTATCGAACGGCTCCAGGCAGGTGAGGAATCGAGTCTTCTCACAACGGGTAACCGCAAGAGATTTTTTTTTTTTTTTCCATTTTTTAGCGACGTGTTTGCTTTACCCGCCAATTCACCTAAACTGTCTCGTGAATGAATACTGGCGGGTAACCTACTGGATACCCGTTACCCGTCCACGGCCGTAGGGATGATTCGATCAAATTTTTTATAATTTAAAATTATTTTCCAATAATGCTGAGCCGAGCCTAAAATTATCTCTGAAGTAGTTATTTAAATTTAACTTTTTTAAAATAAAAAAACTTCAATTTAATTTGAGATATTTGATATGTTATCATGGTTATGTTTAATTTTGTTGAGAGTTTTATAAGGAAAATCTGAAACGAGGTCGGATTTCTGTGAGATATTTTGCGTCTGGGTTCAGATTCGGGGAATTTTGGATATAGATTCGGGTTCAAGGATGGGTATAGGAATGTTATCTTCATCCCCGAACTCAATCCGATATGACAAAGTTTTTTATTTTTAATCGGGGAAACTCATCCTCATCCTATGAAAATTAAATCCCTATACATGTCTTCATCCCCGCTTCAATGCCCATTGACTTGGGGTTAATGGGCATTTGAAGCGAGAATGAGGTTGAAGATGGGGATTTAATCTCTGTAAGGATGGAGGCAGGGATTCCCCGATTAGAGGGGGACGGGGATTGGGACGGATTCAAGGGCGGGAATATCTTTCAGGGGCAAGGACGAAGCAGACAAATCTGTCTCCCGTCCCATTGTCATCCCTATATATGTTGGTGTCACTAATATTCAACAGCAATGAATATTTTCGTCACTACCATCGTCGCTATAAACTTATTGTAAACCATATTTAGCAACGAAAATAAAGATTTCATCACCAAGATTAATAACATGAGAACTATCACTAAAATAATCCTAATCGACATTAAATTGAATTATTTTTTGGGACAATAATTAGAAAATTCATCTCTAATATTAGCGATGAATTAACAAATTCCGTCGCTATGGTTTGCAAAATTAGTGACGAGGTTTAAGACCTCGTATGAATTCACCTATGCTAACAAAGTTATCAAAAGTCATTGCTAAATGCAATGGTTAGTGACGAATTCCGATAAATTCATCTCTAATGACGATGGTTAGTGGTGAATTCTAAAAAATTTGTTGCTAAACACGATCGTTAGTGATTAATTGTCTATGATTCATTACTAAAATCAGTGATTTTTAGCAATGAATTTTAAAATTCTTCCCTAACCATATTTTTTAAAACAGAATAGTGTTCATTTATATTCATATCATGTAGTACAAATATATAGATTCACAATATCACAACTCAACTTCACAACATTCACATTTCTAGATCATAAACATCATCAAGTGTACAACTTTAATAACAAGTAACAACAAAATTTTCACAACATCAAGTTTGCATCATCAAATTCACAACTTTAACAAGAATTTCACACCATCAAATTCTAAGGTCGAGGAGGAGGAGGAGCTGAGGAGAAATCAAGTATTGTAACACTCCAATTGTGAACCGGTTAAGAATTTATTCAAATATATCTTATCTTGATCTCATTAATTTCAACTGATCTTTAGTGATTACTAATTGAACTCGGGTGCTTGTTCACTTTTCTTCTGTGTATCTATTAGTCATTGCTCAGTGGATTTAAGCATTTCATCCAATATTGTGTTAGTTAATCTGGATGAGGAGGTGACATTCGAAAAAGTAGACCTAATTGACTTTGATCCACTTCCAAATACTCTAATATATTTAGAACAAGTACCGAGAACTTGATCATAAAGTGTATTCGTAAATAAGACTAAACCAATGTCATTTTTTTTTTTTTTTAATCTTCTTGTGTTTGAATATATTCATCACACATTCTCATCATGTCATCGTAGAAAAAACAAACATGTTAAAAATATCATAAAGAAATTATGTACAGTTAAAAATAAATTCACTAAATTGGGTCATACGTATGCACAAGTTAATTTGATCAAAATTATTATTTAAGCATCAAAATAATCCTAAAATCATTACCAAAGTATCAAAATACCCATAAAATTATCATCTAAGTATCAAAATAATCCTAAAATTAAAATTAAAAATACTATATGAAGAGCTACTGTAATATGGGAGAAAAGATTCGGAGGAGTGGTCAGAATAGTATTAGGTTAGAGCAGGAGAGAGAACAATCACTAGGAAAAAGAATCGTCATAGCAGAAGAAGGGATCATCAGGGGAGAGGAAGAATGGCCGAAGCTAGAAAAATCCTCAATCTACCTCTATCCCGACAGGATTTGTTAACGTATTTTAGGGATAAAATTAATTTAATTCATCACTAAAATTCGTAAATATTAACTACGAATTTACTCATTGCTAATATGTAAATATTAGTGACAAATTTAATTAAATTTATAGCTAATATACATAAATATTATAGATGAATAACTCCAAATTTCATGTCAATATTTTTTTATCAGACAATGCCCTAATAAATTAGTAGCAATTATTAAAATTATCACTAATACTTTGATTATTTGCAACATATTATTAAAATCGTTACTGATAATTGAATTATTTGAGACGATATGTTATTTGGTCGCTAATAAAATTATTTAGCTATGAACTGTTATTTTGTGCTAATATTTATTTTTATGATTTTTATAGTGTTTCTACTAACCATATAGAAGCACAAAAATTTTCTTTTAAATTTTAATTTATTGAATGACTTCCACTTTAATTATTTTAAAAAGAAAATATGGGTGAGAAAATTATTGCCATGAAATAATCTTTTTGTGACTATTTTACTTTATTGATGAAAAAGGAAAAAAGTTTAAGTGGCATTATGCTTGTGATGTGAGGAAATGCACGAGGAAATTTAAGTGTCTGTGTGGAGGGACCATCTCACTTGTGTAGGCAGTGAAGCAAAGGAAACATCCTTTTCGTTGTCCCATCTCCAATTATTAATTTGATTTAATTCATCGTCTCAATGGGCTAAACTAGGAAGTAGGAAGTCCCGGGGCTAGGTTGACGTGGTAAGATACGTAAGTTGTTATTCAAATACTCATAGTTTGAACTCCAATTATGACGTATTTATAAAAAATTTTCCTTCGAATGGGTGGCGTAACCAAAGGATGCTGAGTTTCTGGGCTGACCATCGCGTACGCTTCCTGATTAACTCTGATAATCGATGAGAAACTTCTGTGGAGTCGAACCGATCATTCCAGAGATAGTCAATGAGATTAACTGAGATTATCATTTTTTAAACTAGGAAGTAGAAAGAAAAGTTAACATGATTTCATTAATTCAACAACCAAATTTATTGTTCAATTCTTCTTTAAATGGAGGTCTATAAGCGGAGTACAGATTCTCTATCCTGAAATCATATGTCTTCTTTGTCTTGTTCATCGATTAGACGGATTACATCATATCCTTGAATATTATACACATTTCAAGAATATCATGATCGTCTAATCGACAAAAAATATAGAAACACATGATTTAGGGAATATAGGGACACATGATTTTAGGATAAAGGATCCCAACTACTACTAGGGACTAACTTGATTAATGTGCTAATTACTTGTTTACTTGAGTAATTAAGTAGAGCAGCGGTTCACGGTGGTTTTATGAACCGGTTCGATCAGTGGACCGGTTTAACGTAGCGATGATGATGGCGTGACATGGATGGATGAGCATGGCGGCATGGCTCATGTGCAGGGAACAGGTGGTGGGCACCTACCCACGTGGCGGGTAACTATCGTTCAATAATTGGAGAGAATTACCATTTGCCACAGTTTGTTTTTCCATTTATTTTATGCAATTTATTTGACTATTTGGTTTATTTAATAAATTATTTAATCATGGGGATCGCGTGAAACCTGCTACTAATTTTGTCTTCTCATGAGACCACGTCACTCCCAATGAAAATATGCCATGTTAATATTTTCCTTTTTCTATGGTAAAAAATAAAATTAAAATAAAATAGCATGCTATCATATTTTAATGTATAATTATTTAATTAAGCTTTGTCCAAATGTGGTAAAAAGATGAATCATCTGTCCCAGTGTCCTCATCAATCCGTCCCTAATCTAATACGGAAAAGGTAAATTACAGATGACTACTAGCCATTAGTACAAATGACCAAGATGCCCAAATGAATTATATCATTGTCAAATTTATGGTCTATTCAACGGTTCTAATAAATTTATTTTGATCATGGCTCTTGATTCAGAATCATCCGTTTATAATTCATCATGATTTAAAATTATTATTATTTTAAAAATTATAAATATCTTTAATAAAAAGAGTATTATGAACCTCGTAAATATTGATGGGTCATCAGTAAGAATAATTTAAAAAAATAAAAAATAACCTCTCTCTTAATTATCAGAATCATCATTCTAATGATCAAAATTATTTTTACTAATTCCCTCTAAATTTTAAATCAACTTATTATAATAGAGTTGAAAGAAATTGTTATTTTTTTACTCTCTAACTCTTGTTTCAGATATTAATAAGAATAGCTATATAGTAAAAAAAATTATTAATTAGTTATTAAATAATTAATTAATATATAAAAATGTCAATAGATTACTTTAGGACATTAGAATCAACTTCAAAAGCTAGATTCAGTCCGTTGGTAGGTTTGGCATTCTATTTAATCCTGTTTGAAGGTACGAAGCTAGAAAATTGAGGAGGTGATAGTTCCGTTGATTGGATGAAGACCTCACTTCTCTCTATAAAATAAAATCAAAATCAGGAAAGACGGTATTTAACATTGCCCCTTCGACGTTTAAGTTAGAAATAGAAGAAGAAAAGAGTGAAAATACTAGGGATCGAGATCCATCTTGTCTTTTATCATGATCATTTGTCTTCCCCTATTTAATGATGATATTAATTACCGACAGAAAAAATCTTTATCTTAATTTTTTTCTTATTCGCTTTTATTTTCTGTTTCCCTTATTAATTATAGTTGTCTTGGCTTTTTCTCATTTTCTCTTTCCCTTATCTAAAATACTCATATTTTAATGTTATTGTACTAATTATAACCATAATTATAATTTAAAATAAAATTATTCTATTTTTTTTTTTAAAAAAAAAGTATGTGTGCAAACCTATTATATTAGATTACTTAATCAATTTCATTAAAGTTGCTTAAATTTAATTAAAATAAATTTATTTTATTGTATTATTTATGACTATAATTTATTGTACTAGTGCTAAAGTCATTTTAACTAATTTAAAGTAATTTTAATTAAGTTAGTAAAATTATTTTGATATAAAGCAAAGCAAATTTAATTCAACTGTATCTTATAATAATAGAGCTTAAAAAAGCACACTTTTAACAAAAATGATACTAAAAATAATCTTTTTGATTTTTTTTTTTTGCCTTTTTTTAAGTCAATTTTGTAAAAGGTATGGTTGAACCTAGAATAACATGGACCAATTTAAGTCTCATCAAGTTAGGCTAAATATTCTAACATAATATGAAGTTTTATAATAATATTATGTTATATGTTTTTTTTTTAAGTTTTAAACAATTCACATAATTTAACTGATTAAAATTTTATTTATTTATTTGTAGCTAACCGGTTTAAAGTTTATATTTAATAATTTTCAAAAAAGAATTTTGTTCGTCGAAGCCCCTATAGCTCAGTGGTAGAGCGTCAGTCTTGTAAACTGAAGGTCTGTAGTTCGATCCTGCATGGGGGCATTTTTTATAATTTTATTCTATATTTATCAGCTGGCTCGATTAAAAAATTCATGCGTGAATAACAAATTCGGCGTGTCGTATTATGTGAGGAGATGTTGATTTAAAAAAAAAACAAATCCATGCGTGAAAAACACATAAATAGTTTTTTTAATTTAGAGTTTAGTATTTAAGTTAAAAAGAAATTAAAAAAAACACAGAAGAATTCATAGACGAATGGAGTAACAAAACTCTCTCTCCATATAGAGAGACACACACAGTTTGGCTTTCCTTGAAAAAGAACACATTTATAATTTTTAAGAAATGAAATAATACAATATATATTGTTTATGATCACAAGGAAAAATTCACCACAAATTAAATTTATTCTTTATAATCTAGTAAACAACGTGCATGATCGTATGCATGCTAATGGCCTGGGCCTTTGGGACTGGAACCAGAAGGCAACCTCTCCATCAATGCTGCCATGGCGGCCCTCACTTCCTCATACATGCTTCTTTGCTCATTCGCCACGTTCGGCATCGGCCTTGCCGCATCGACTCTCCGAATACCCGATCTAGAAAGAAGTAAGATAGCGATGAGCGCAAAGACTACGAGCACGGAAGTCCCTCGAGCAGTGGCCATGGCGGAAACAAACACTTTACCGAGCGACTTAAGCTGCAATATCTATGGCTAAAGGTAAGCATTGGATGGCATATATAAAGCATATAATCAAAGATGGGTAGGGTAGGTGATGCACATGAGGAAGTAAGAATTCAAATAAGTTTTGGCGTCGACTATAACGCGTAGTAGTGAGACTAGGGAGGCATAAGACAAATTTGACTTTTCAGTGGGTTGAGGGTCGTTCCAAGGTGTTCATATTTGACACATTGTACGCTGCCGCCACGAGTGTTTGAATATGAGAAGAAAAATGTGGTGAACGGAAAATAGATGAAAGGTCTATTATATTGTATCCAGTTTTGTTTTATTTTATTTTGTCAGAAACTATTTCAACTATTCATTGAAGGTTAGTCGACCATAATGATCAAGTCTAATCTGAACCAACTTAAACTATCCATCCAACCTTTGTGCCAAATAAAGAATTTTTTTAACAAATTATTTATTATTATATTTTATCGCTAAGGTGTAGTGTAATGGTAAAAACACTGATCAGAGAAATAATTAGAAGGACCAAGATTAAATCTCAATATATATTCACTTGAACAAACTTAATATTCACTTGGTAAAAGTTTGTTAATGTTCGTTCAATATATATAAGATTAATTAAACAAACAAACAAACTTGAACAACTCGTTAAACTAAATAAACAAATTTGAACACATATGTGTTCAACTCGTTAACGTTCGTGAACAATATTCGTGAACAACGTTCATAAATAATATTCACGAATCATATTCATTAATAAAACTCTTTTCAATATGTTAAATAAATAATAAAATAAAATAAATAAATAAATAAATAAATAAATTTAAATTATCAAGCTCAATAACTAATCAAATAACTAAAAATTTCAAACAATCAAACAATCAAATAAACTTGAATTGAGAGCTTGATAACATCTAACCGAACCAAGCTCAAACAAAGATTGAATTGATAGCTTGATAACATCTAAACGAACCAAGTTCAAGCCAAGCTTCAAACAAGCTCAAGCTCATAAAAAATAAATCAAGTCAAACTTGAACACTCATTTCAAAAGCTTGGTTCATTTTAAGTTCGGCTCGGCTTGATTACCTTATCAAACAAACTTGAACACTCCAAAACTTAGCTCAACTCGATTTGTTTACAGCCCTATAAGCCGAACCAAAGAAAGACCATCTACTTCTTACAAACAAAAACCTCTGTTCCTCAAGAATATTTAATTTATACTAAAGAAACGGAGGCTTAATTAAGATCAGTTAATTTTCGAACACCAGAATAAAACACAACATAAAACATGAACCAAGTGCACGCATGCACTCGACAACTATTGATGTATTCATTTAAAGCATCAGCAAGGAAAGTTCGTATCTTCCAAGTAGAACTTCTTGCGGCAGGGCCTGAAGCACCTCAACGGATTCATCTTGTGCAACTTCAACCCAGCGTCGAATACCCGGCCGATGATCTCCGCCACGATCGCCTTCCCTACCTTGCTGGCCTCCTTCAAGTTCCGGCGAACCCTGCCCTTGAAGGTCTCCCTCACAGTGAACTGGTAGCTGCGCAGGTACGTCTGGCGTTGCAGCAGGTCGCTGTGACGCACAGTTGTCAGAAGAGGTCGTCGGCCAACATAGTCAGTGGCCGGTTCTGGCTCCGGCCAACTGAAGTCCATAGCTGCAGCTTGTGGAGCTTAACTTCGGCGTGAGCTATAAAATATGGGATGAAGGAGTATCTTAATGTCAGTGGTTGAACCTAAAGGGTGGTAGGTGGCAATTGTTAACCAACTCATCTCTTTTCAGTGTGCTATGTGCACGTAATTGATGACTATGGCCTATGTGTTCCTGTATCTTTGCGTCTTAAGGATTTTAATTGCTTTAATTTTATAAATTTGGATTAGTAGTTCATCTCTTTTTCTCAGATAGGTACATATACAAATCTTGTTTTTTTGCTATAAGGTACACACACATATATATACCTTTTGTGTGACACTTGCCAAACTTGATAGAATACTTTACTTAACTCATCAGACTAATCAAATGGGACAAGTGATTCAAAATTATTAAAATCTTAGCAATTCTATTAGTCCAATCAAATGATGACAATCATACAGTCAATCATGCTGCAAGGGGTAATATATGGCTAGGTATAGTGAGGATCGTTAATGATAATAGTTCCAAACTATCATAGTATTCATGAAAGAAGATAATAATGATACATAAAGATTGAGTATTTGTGGGTATTCAACCCATTTAAGTGGAATTTAAATACCTGATTATGCTTAATAATATGGTCGGATCAAATTCCAGAGAAGCTTAAATTTGCTTTAAAATACAGGTTATCTAATCTAAACAGATACAAATTCGGATAATACTTGGAAATATAAATATCAGACTCCCTGTCGTCTCAATAGTCAGTTCATGGTTTTTCATGTTGAACTGGATGTCCTTAATTAACTCTATATTGTGCTCTCTTTCCTAAGTTAACTAGTTGAACATGTTGAACATTGTGGTCAATTACTTGAGAAGTAGTAACTCGAATTAATAATCTTAGAGAAAATAATTTAATAAATTCCATATTGCTTTAGAATGCCAAATATGATTTATAGGAATACAAAGTTTGCACTGTGTTTATCCTTTGCCATGATATATAACTATTAAGAAAATCGCCTAACAAAATGGATGAACAGCATCAGTAAATCCCCAAAAAATAGGAAAAAATGATTAAGAAACTAATCAAGGAAGCTGAAGATCAAAATTCTGCATTTCCCAACTCAAATCACAAGTCCAGTTAAAAGAGGATTGCGTAGATACCTAAACCAAATCGAAATCCTCGTTAGTCCCGAAAAGAGTTCCACAGTTAGTGCCAGAATGAAGCCAATCAAGATTAAAAAAGATCGAACCTCGAACTATCATCGGATAAGAATCATAGCCAGGTTAATAGCAGATGCATATACAACTAAAAAACTAGATGACACCGAATCAAAATGCATCATTGAATAACAGAGAATAATAGGAGAAAAAGCGAATACCTGCGGGCCATTAATCGGATCAGAGGCGATAAACTCCTCGACATCAGCATCGGACCGCTTGGGGAGAGATTCATTGCGCCACCAAAGTCTTTAAGCTAGAAATCCGAGAAGGCGAGGCTGCTCTTCCAGTGCTTTTTCACCTCCTCAAAGTGCCTCCGTAGGAACCCTAATGGCGACGAATCGGACTTCTCTCCCATCGCCGCCTTTTTCGTAGGTCGCGGATCTCCGATGGGTTTGCACACAAGCGAGAAGGTAATTCGCCTTTTCAGCCTGCCCCACAAAGTTTCACATATTCCCCTCAAAATGACCTTTATTTATTTTATTTTTATTTATTTTCTCAAATACCCATTTCCTATTAACAAATAAGTGTTTTAGTGGTAATTTAGAAGGTTAAATAAATATTTTAAAATATTCGACAGTAGAATTAAAATATTAGAAGGTATTTTAAAAATATGTTAAATCTTAAGGATAACTTGGCAATAAACGGTACCTGAAGCAATTGCATCAAGATGCCCGTAGATCGCGATGAACGACCGCGGATTGAGTTTGTTTTCCATTTTTGTCCCTTTTTTTTCTGCGGAAAAAGAAAAAGATAACGTAGATGGCTTCCCTTCTTCCTCTTGGATGCCCCTCTCGACCTTCACTTCTCCTCTGTGCTCGAAGCCTTCCTCCGGCATCGCTCAGGCCCAGCTCGTCGTTTCCATGGAGGGGCACGACGAAATCCGAGATTGGGAGATCCTTTTTGGGTCCGACTCCGTGGAGGACTCCAAGCCCTTGCGATCATCGTCGGCGGACGAATCCGACGACGGCGCCATCAAATTCGACTACTTCGGGATCGATTCCGGGAAGCGCTACCACAAAGGGGCCGGCTTTGTCGACGACGCCCACGAGGAAGATGCGCAGGTCGATTCAGATAACCCTAGCTGGATTGACCCTGAATCCGATTCTCGATGCGATGATCACGATCGGACCAAGGGAGAGGTGAGTTTTCCCGGAATCCGTTCGGATGAGTCGTTGGTTTGCAGCGAAAAGTGGTGGGCTGATGCAGAGGAGGATGTGAAGGTTGTGGATGCTGAGGGGATTAGGGAGATTCAAGCGATAAGTGCGGTGAACGAGGATCTCGCCCAAGAAGAACCTGATGAAAATGTGAAGATTCATATTTCTTCAGGGGATTCAGAGGGCAAAAGTGTGGGTTTGGACAAGGCTTTGGCTGATGGGGAAGAGAAGAGAGGGACAGTGTGGTGGAAGTTCCCTTTTCAGCTTCTAAAGCTCTGCGCTTTCAATGTAAAGCCAGTTTGGTCGATCTCTATAGCTGCGGCAGCCATATTGGGGGTGATGATGCTTGGAAAAAGGTTGTACAGGATGAAAGAGAAAACTAGAAGTATTCCACTCGGGATCATCCTAGATGAAAAGGTTGCCTTTTGCTATTTGTTTCCTTGTTCAATTGATCCTTTCTATGTTTATTCTTCAGCAGATTCCCTTGTTAATTGCTTTTGGTTGGTTGTTTGGTTAGTTTGACTGATCTTCTATGTTTATTCTTCAGCAGATTCCCTTGTTGATTGCTTTTGGTTGGTTGTTTGGTTAGTTTGACTGATCTTCATGTAGTTTTGGCTAAAAAAGACTTGCACTTCTGTTCACTACCAGGGCTATCTAGGTGTTTTAATAAGTAAAGACAGGTTTTTGATTGCCTATCCTATCTATTTCATTATTGTCTAAGAACTTGATGTTTTGATTGTATGTGATCCTGGTCTCAAGAAATTGATAGCTTGCATTTTTGGGGTATGTTATCAACTTTTTTTTTACTGGATATGTCTCAGAAAGTAGCTACATTCTTCTTTTTGTTGGCTTATAGGATGGCATATCTGCTTGATAAAATAGGATTAGTGTAACTTGTTACTGAGGCTTCTTTTCCCTTTTGTGTACAGAAAGCATCCCAGTGGAAGGTTCATGCCGCTCGTTTGAATGAAGCTTTCTCCGTCATGAGGCGAGCTCCCATCATAAGGCCTTCACTAACTTCCGGTGGATTGACACCGTGGTCTGTGGCCAGCCTGCAGTGAGCTCCGGTTACTACTATCAATACACGAGCGAACGCTGTCGAATGAAACTATGTTGTGTATCGCAAGCGATATTTGTGCTCAAGGTGGTCTCAAATTTCAGATCATTGATCAAGTTATCAGTGTTGTTCTTAAACTATACTCGTGTGTATCTAAAGTAGGATATCTATCTTCCAGATATTTTATGACTGTAACTTTGTTGCACTGCCCCGTGTGTGTTCATTATTCAGAAAGGATTACAATATACTAAATGCTTGATTGCCTTTGTAATTTTAAATATGGCAACATGATTCAAATGATGAACTAGCTCAATTAAGTGAAATAGTCTCTCTCTCTCTCTCTTGGTCAGAATCTTGATTCCTTCTCTTTTGCCATGGATCAGTTTGTCATAATCTTGAAAAGGAACAATAATTTGATGAGTCAGATATTTTTGGATGGATGAAAAAAAAACCCTTGGCAAGTATATTAAGTGGCTTGAAAGAAAATTCCTACTACACTGTCAACATTTGCAATTGAGGGAGATAAAAAGAAAAGTGAAATGGAAATAACATGAAATAAAATGAAATACAAAAGGCAGCATTGTGTTCCATGCTCCCCCTAGCACAAACAATATCAACAACTATTCAATTCACAATAACTTGGGACAGTGGGGCTCGAGCACATAGTATAGAGAACCCTTTGTCCAAGTTATATGTACATAGCTAAATCGAAAATATTCTAGAACTCGATTGAAGTTCTTCCGATAGGATGATACATAGAAGAGTGACATTCATAGCCAGATCCTTCCTATAGGATGATACTTCTCCATTAAGTCCTCGCTCAATTTTCATCTGTGGCGATTTTCTGCTTTTTCCATTTGTACGCTGCTTCTAGTAGCTTCATATTAGGCGCTAAAGCTACTTCGTCAGGGAAGATGTAGTCCATGCACTCCTCAAACCTGTATCAGAATCATCACCTTTTGTTAGCTCAATTTCACACACCAGGATTAAAAACCAAACAAAAATGCAAAAGATGAGAGGATGTGCATACCCAGTAGTGGGAGTTCCATCTTCTGATGAAATAGGTCTCTTCCTTTTCACCTTCCTTGGCAATTTATTCTGTAGTATGCTAATGTCCCCGAGACTACCAAAACTGCTCTCCAAGTTCAACCACTCCTCCAAAAGCATTGCTCTTTCCTCCTTTAACTCTGGCACATTCGTTCTGAAGTAGTCAAATGCCCTCTCGAAAACCCCTGTTGAGATGGAAAAATGATGGGTTATTTGAATTGAACAGTTAGATGTTCCCAACTATGCACTTGCAAAAAGGTTTTAATCAAAGAGGGGATTGAATAACAGATATAAGTTTTCAAATTCCTAAGGATAAGAAATCACAAACAAGAAAATTGAACTAAATTTACCTCTGCATCGTTCAATTCTCTTCCTTTGTTTCTCTTCAATATCATGGTTCTTCTCCTGAACCTCATTGTCCATAGTTTTGTCTTCTATGCCAGCAGAAGCCTCAAACTTAGCATAACTAAGCCAGACCTTCAAGTGTTTGGTCCGATCAAGTAGTCTATCATAGAGCTGTCTTGTTTTTTCAAATTCTGTGGGTATCTCAAAGTCAATATATGCCTGAGAACAAGGGACAAAGAAGTTATACATGATATAAGTGTCAACACCTTTAAAGGATGCAAAAAAAAAGAACAAGTGTCCTAACACAACTACACAATACAATCAACTTAATCACGTGATAATCACTCATTAAACAAGAAAATTCTCACAGTGCATACCTTCCAGAGCAACTCTGGCATGTCCAGTGCAGGTTGAGCAATTGCAAGCTCAAACAATGCTCGAGCACGCTCTGTTTCATTCAATGTTCTCTCAAACTCAGTGTATTTCAACCATGCGTAGCAGTTTGCAGGGGCCCATTCCAGATATTTCTCATACAGGATTCTGCAGCGATTTACATTGCCTAGATGGAGTTCAATTTCAATGTAGCTCTTAAATATCTGTTAAATGTATAAAAATATTTAGAATAAATGACCACAACAAACACTTTTAAATCTACTATACATTTCCAACTAACATCATACCTTATCGCTCGGCGCCATTCCAATGGCATTTCCTAAGATTTGGCGTGCAGCCTTTAAGTTCCTTTGTCTGATTTCAAATTGGGCAGCCATGAGCCATATCTTTGCAAAGGAAAACTTCTTATGAGGAATTAGCTTCAAACATTCCCTAGATCAAGCACAGAGCACATATAAGAAACTGTATAACATATGACATAAAATGCTATCAAAACACAGTCGTAATGTCATCTATCATAAATATTGCAATAAAACAAGGAAAAGTAATGATTTATCTACTAAGTAATTTTTCATATCATCAAGGATAAAAATACCACATGCAAAACCTGATATGGATGAAATTAAAAGTTCATGAACAGAATTTTGCTAAGAAGATACTAATGCTCTGTTTTCTTGTTACTTGGAAAGAACAAATAAGCGGGCAAAGCAATTAACTTTAGTAAAAAGAAAAATAATAATGACTGGAATTAAGTTCAATTACACTCCATCCTGTTTACTTAGAAAAAGTAATTAAAAAAAAACCTGCCACCATTTACTTGAGAATGGAGGGTAAGTTAGAATAATGGATGGAAATTTATTAGAAGCCATTCCCATATATACTCATAAAAATCGTAAACATGGCTACCACTATCTAAATAACTAATTCTATCTAAAACATTGGCAGTAAGTCTAGTACTATAGTAAATGGTGCAATATGGTTGTACATGATATTATAAACTTCTCCAAGCATAAATCCTACTGAGAGTGCTGTCACATTTAAGAACTACACATTCCATCCTAACAAACTCCATGAGTTACACTACTCAGACATCATTTGTTTCAACCTCTTATATCTGGTTACAAACTGTATTTAAAAAACACCCTTTTAATTTTTGTTTCCACATATGAAGAATACAAAAGAAAGTGTTCTTTGTAGAGGTTGATGCTTACCTGTAAACCTCCCTCGTTCTATCCATGTCTTGCGCATCCAGTTCTTCATATAATGAATAGTTTATCCTATGATACAATAAAAGTCATGGATCAAACAACCAAACAATTACAAACAAAAACAAAAGTTGTAGATATTTATTAGTATTGAAGAATCACATTGTGCCCATTAATAAGCTAAAATGGCTTACCACAAGTAGATATATCTTTTCCAATACCGCTTCTCCTCTGCTGGAGGCACATTGGCTATTGCTCTTTCATACACCTCCCTCACCATATCCTTGTTTCCACCATTCTCCTCCAGCCTTATGTAATCAAACCAGGAGTCATAATTGAAAGGGTTCTTCCTCACCTCGTCATCATACTTTAATCTCATTTGTCTGAGAATAGCATCTTCAATTCCATGCGTGTCTCCATACTGCTTCTCAAAAGTAACATATTCCTTATGAACATCGTCGGCCCTCCCCTTGGGGAGGTGGTCTAGCGCGTAACGGTATATGCAACGAGCTCGTTCCATCTCCTTGCACCAGAGCTCGAAGCCTGCAAAGGCAACGAAGAGCTGCCCTGCTTCCTCGTCTTCAGAAAGAAGATCGACGGCGCGCTCATACACCGCACGGGCACGAGCAATTTCACCGCGCTTGGCCTCGAACTTGGCATACTTGATGAAAGAAGAAGGACGAGGGTGGCAAACAACAAACCGTTCGTAGATAGCACGCGCACGATCGACCTCATTGTAGCGAAGCTCAAAGTTAATGTACGAAAGCCAGCCCTGAGTGTCGGGCTGCCAATCCATCCAGCGTTCAAATATCAGACGTGCACCTGCAACATTGCCAAGGATCTCTTCCATGTGCGCGTACTTGTACCAAAGTTGGTCGACGCGGGGAAGGAGGGCGACGGCGCGGTCCCATATATTGCGAGCATGATTGATACAGCGAATTCGCATCTCGAATGCGGCGGCCTGGAGCCACAGGGTAGGGTTGCGATAGTCGACTTCTAGAACCCGCTCCCAGATGGATCGAGCGCGAGCGATGTCTCCCTGTGACTCTTCCCAGGCGGCATATGCGACCCAAGTACCAGTTTTCCAGCGAGCGCGCCGGATTACATCTTCGAAACCTTTCCTCCTGCGGAGCCGGTAGTCGGCTAGGTCGTCGGAGTCGGTAATGCTCTGCTTCGGCGGCCGGATCTCAGGCTCCTGCCGCTCGCGGGCCTCGCGCAGTATCTGCTCGGCGGTGATCTGGATCGCCGCTGCCGTCTTGTTCTTCACGCGGGTGGAACGCGGCAGCTGGAGGCCTAGGGATCCCGACGCCATCTCGGAGAACCTGCAGAGACTCGGAACCCTACCGTTGGGGGGAAACATGGGCACGGGATTAATATATAGGCACAATAAGTCGATAACGGAAAAAAGGAGAAAATATCGGGAAATTCCTAATTTGATTTGCTTGCTTTTAAGATCAAATAATTTTAATAATATTTTAAAATAAAAAATATATATATCATGATTTTAATAATTAATTTTTATTTTGAAGTTTTTCAAAATTATTTGTTTAATAATTTTTTTAAAATAGTGATTTTAAATAAATTTTAGAAAAAATTGACACCTCAGATTTGACATACAATTTTATTTGTTTAAAATATATTTTTTATACTAAAATGATTAAAAAAATAGCTTTTATTTAACATATAAGCTTCATAACACCTTGCTAACAATATTTAGATTTTAAAAAAAAAATCTAAATTAGCATTCGAAATTTCTATTTTATTTTGTGAAAAATTTGTATATTTTTGCCTTGAAATTAATAATAATAATAAAAAAATAGGAACTAATTTAGAATTCACAATTGGGAACAAACTTTTCATACAAGCAAGTGATAAAGATAAGCGACTCCACGGATCATCTGAGATGGTAAATGGTAATATGCTTACCACATGAGGTTACGGGATCGAATCGCAAGATTGTCCGGGCAATCCTCGAATCCTGTGCAACTCATCCCATCACCACTTTCACGCAAGGGACGAACGATTTCGCCTTTTGCCACAAGTGATAAAGATAAGCCCTAACTCCAATCTCTCAACAAAACGCATAGCACGAAATCTAATATAATCTGAAATTTTCTTTATTTTATTTTTCACAGTTGAAAAAAAATACATGGAGGATTGCTTTTCAAGGAGACGAATCGTATTGTTTGAGAGAAATCTCTCTAAATCAAGATTGATATTTTCACAATGATATAAATTGTCTAAAAAGTAACTCAAAACTCAAATTCTTTCATTGCTCAAGAGTTTAAAGGAGTAGTTTAATAGGATCAGAAAGACTGAACACACTCTAGCAGTTTCAGAGCTTGTGAAAACTTAGTTACATACAAGAAGGCTTGTGAAAACTTAATTTTGTACAGCAAAACCACAGCATCAACTTGGAGGCTTTGTCGGGGACGGAGAAGAAGGCGGTTTCAGTTCGGGGTACTACAACAACAACAACAACAACAACAACAACAACAAATTAACCAATCAGATAAAACATAGCTTTAATTGCAAACTGGAAATGAGTAAGGTTAAGAGCATCATGGAAGAAAATAAGAGTGTTTCCTCGAAAGTATATCTTTCAAAGATGCATATCCAAAAGTTTCCTTTCTGATAATGAAATAAAATTACATGAATAATCAAGAATAAACAACAAAAGATATGTCTGCGTGTTGGTTTACAAAAATTGAAAAGAAATGTGGAGTTTCCCATGAATTATAGTAATCTTTTCCATTGTTTTTGGGGGAAGATTAAGTATTATTCTTATAAAATAAAATTTTTGCATCAAGAAAATGGTGAGAGGTTTCTTCTCTACTCTTTTCTTGAAAAAGGAAAACTGAAGACGGAAACTTGGAAATTTTCTCTAAAAAAAACAGAAAAACAGTTCCTGTTCAGAAACTTACATTTGGGTAGGGTGATAGTGGTTTTGAACCATCATGGATCTTAGTTACAGCAGCATTGTTGGAATTCAAGCCCTCCTGGTTATCCCTAATGAAAGCTTGAGTTGAGCCATTCACCTCTATCTGTGTTCTTGATTCTTTGCGCTTCTTTCTAGGATGAACATGTACAGATGGTGGAAGAAATGTTTCTTGAGTTTCCTGCATAGAATGAAATAGTCACATTCAATATGGGTCTCTTAGTGAAACATACTCAAAAGAGTACATGATCTCTATTATCGACTAAAAGGATAACTTATTGATTATAGCGACGACAAATATAATTTCAGAGGCCAACCTGCCATCCATTCTTTCCTCTGAGTCCACCTTTAATTGCATATGCCTCTTTGAAACCATTCTTGTAAAGTAGCTCCGCCAATTTAAGAGAATCAACATCAAAGCTACCTTACACAAGAAAGTAAGTATTCAACAGAAGGTCGTAATGCAAAATGCACACGGCTAACACAAGGACGATAAGACATGCGAACACAAGGATTTACATGGTAATCATAGGCCAAGGAGAAAACCACATATGAGAAGCAAGACCTTCAGTGATCATACTCTCCACTCTCATTGCTCATAGTTGAACTGGCCCTGGAAGTTCCAACCTAAGGCTTTTTATCTTGGGCATTCTATCATCTTACTGTCTACTATGCCTAACCCCTAAATTTGGATGCTTCAACTGTTTCTGAATTCCAATGGTCTTTCAGCATTTGAATCATGTAAATTTGCTCCATGGATTCTTGTCTCTAAAACTAAAGCTTATACTCAACACCTTTACAATTAAAATGTAAGATATAGAGTGAAAACTCACTTGTCAAGAACACAAATGACAGTGTTCTGAGGATCTGCAAAATTTTGAAGAACCTCCTTTACAAAGCCCTCTTCGTTCTCTTCCGAATACTCCACCCAAACCGCACTCTTATTCAAAATCTTCAAATTGGGGGAAGCCATATACTTGACACTCCTCGTCTTCCTAACATCCAGCAGCTGGGCATTGGGCAAGTCTCTTAATTTCCGAAAGGCATCGATTGCGCTAATAAATTTGTATTTCTTCAGATACTCCTGCGTCAGAGGTATCACAACAAGCCAAATGACGGTGACGCCGGACACAAAAAATGGATTCCTGTTGAAGAAATCGTCAATGGACACAAGGATCTGCTCGATGTTAATCTTCTGCGAAACCTGATCCGCTTCAGCTGCGAGGGCAGGAAAGGCGAAAGAAATTGAAGAAATTAATGCGAGAGTGGAAGAAGCGACTCGGAGATCGACGAAAGATGTCAGCTTTTTGCTCGAACGAGAAGCAGGTGGAGATGTGAACGGAGGCGAAGTCTTGTGCGTTGAAGCGCGGACGGGGAAGAAAGGTCTGATCTTTAGGGCGGACAGCTGCATGGAGAGGCGGTTTGGAGACGAAGGGGGTGGAATCCGAGCGAAGGATTTGAAATTGGAGGTCGAGATTTGGAGGGGCAGAGCATTGGCGAGAGGGCGAGAGGGAGGAGCGCTGGTTTTTGGGATGAAGCGGTGGTCCGGAAGAGAAGCCATGGGGGACGGGAGACGAGTGTGCGCGCAGAGATAAGAAGAGATGGATTGTCTTGGAAGGCACGTGGCGCATTTAGATTTCATAGATTGAAGTTAGATCCGGCGGCTCCTTCATTGTCGGACTCAGACAGTAAAAGGGCTTGGCTTTAGATTCTGTCTCTCGCATGCTGCTCCTCTATGCCTCTAGTTTGATCAACAATGGCGTTGATTCTGTCCAAAAGTTGAACAATGGCAGTTGAAGAGATGGATATTGGAAATGTGGTATTTCTGTTGACTTTCGATGGACTCCTTCCACTTGTAACATAAGTAACATCAGTGTCGAGTCAGGAAAGGGATCCCGGGCGATGATCCTCCGACACTCAAGTCAATCTTTGACGAAGCAAGAAGCAAAGAGAACTCTAACGCAATAGTAGAAATCGCGAGAAAAGCATATTTCCGCCGATGCTTGGACCACCCTTTATATAGGGCTCCTGCAGTGTGTGCACGCTTCTTAAAGCGGGCACGCTATCCCAAGCCTTCTCTGAAGAGATATGTCAGTAAAGTATCCCTGACACGGTATCTTAATGGGCCGAGCATATCTCTGAAGTGATAGTGGAAACTTCCGCCGTACGATCCTCTGTCTAACCATGCCACCTATCACTATCAGCGACACTAGCTCTCAAAAGGATATCAAAGGATACCTTGCTGTATCTGTTGCTTAACCGAACGGAATGGCTGCTCGGCCAGGATTCTGATATCCTTGCGTCTGCTGCCACACCGAGCGGGATAGCTGCTCAACTGAAAGTCCCCTGCCCGAGCGTCGTCCGTTGTTGGGTCTAGCGGGATGGCCGCTTGCCCAGAAGCCCACTGTCACGCCGAGCGGGAGAGCGGCCCGGTTGAAAGTCCTTGGTCCATGTCGTCCGTTGCTAGGCCGAGCGGGATGGCTGCTCGACCGGAAGCCCACTCTCGCGCCGAGCGAGAGAGCCGCTCGGTTAAAAGTCCTCAGTCCGTGTTGCCCGTTGCTAGACCGAGCGAGCTGACCGCTCAGCTCGACTTCTACGCATCCCTTGAACGTCGATTTGATTTCTCCGTATCGGAGATGGTGGATCGATGCTTAACTCACGGTCGGAATATGACTCGCTCGACCGGCCTAGACCGTCTATCCTTTGACCCTTCCATCGTGACAAGAGGACGGGGTCCCTTACCATCACCGTATCAGGCGTCAAAGTCTATACTGAACCATACTGAAGATTATGAGATAATTTCTTGTCTTAACACCGAAATATCGAATAACAATCCTTCTTTGTGGAAGGGATATAAATCATATTTCTCTTTGGCAATAAAAATTCCCTTATTCTATGGCATATTGTTCAAGCTACAATATTACAGTCTACTAAATATGACATTAATCGATAAGCTGATATAAACTATGTCAACGCTTTGGAGCCATGGCTTGGTTCATAAGAAAGACTTGGTCACATGCTGCTTCCACCTGCCAATCTTCTCACTTCCCTGAGAAGTTGAAGCAATAATCAGATCAGTAGCAAAAAACAAGCATTCGGCATAAAAGTTCCTTTTTTTTTCTTCTTTCTTTTATTTGAATTTGAAGCAGTGTTTAAATCATATCAGGAGGTACATTTAAAGCATACCTTGCGTCGCTCGACTGCTATCTCATTATCTTCGATCGCGACACAGCTGAAACCCACAGGGTTCAGCACCTTCTCATAGCTGCAAAACCATAACCTTGTTATGAAAGAAATTATTAAGTGAAACAGGTTATTTACTCGACTATAAGAAGACGGGAAACTTAAAGAGTGCTTCAATGTCAGGAAAAAGATAGTGAAGAAAAGATGCTTACTCATCTACTGTGTTATTATACGGTGGGCCTTCTTTCTGGTCACTGATCTGGATTAAGAATGAAAACAAATGTAACCATTAAACAAATCTAAAACAAAGTCAATATGGTTTATATTCAAATGAAAAATTGAAGGTCAAAAGACACAAACTGCAGATTTTAAAATGGTAAGAATTTCCAACAATCTATTGAAAAGTCTATTGCTTAAACTTTTTAATCTTGAGTTAACGAATCATGATGGTGTTCTTCAATAAACCATAAGATTTACATCTTTTCTTGCATGACCACCGGAAGCACGGTATGCATTACAACCCTAAAATTTAAAATAAGCATAAATTGTTGGATTTAACAACAATTGAGGGCAATTAGGGAGTAATGGTTGACTTTAAGGATATATTTAAATTCATTTGTGATTGGAGTTGATTATAAATTAGGTTTTGGTTAGACTCAAATTTGAGTAGGAATGGTTTTGTTTAGAGTTGACCGATATTTAGGGGGTTCAATTTTGGTGTCAATAAATTCGCTGTGAGCCGATTAGGTTTAAATCGGGCTCTGATTGCGACACAAAGCTGCACAATTATCATACCTAGTTAAGCAGCTTTAAAAACTTGCATTACCATAGCACAATCCAGAGAAAAGAAACCTCCATCCTCAAAGTTTGCTGCCTTCTAAACTAGTTTTAAGACAATCCATAGACCATATTGAATAATCTAACTGTTCTTTATATGCAACATATGCTTGATTTTTCTTTTATTCTGCCCAAAAAAATGCAATAATTCTAGATCAATAAGAGCTAGTGAATGGTTCTAGAAAGCAAAGGTTATCATAAACCACAATATTTTTGAAGGACTCCGCTAGTTACAAACTCAAAATGGCATACCAGATATATCAGAGTTATAAGCTCCCCATCAGGTTTTAAAAGCTCTCGAATTCTCTCAGCCCATGCTGACCTCAAGCTTGGGTCAATAGCACAAAAGAATCTGCAAGACAGTTGGACGAATAAGCTTGAATTTAAGGAAAGAACAGGTGGCATATAGATGATGAAGACCCACGTATAATCAAAGATAAGATCAAACTTCTCCTTTGGCTGCCAAGTAAAGAAATCGGCTTCCACAAAGGTGAACTGATTTGCATTAGGCAAAGAGGAACACCTCTGAAAAATAAAATTTAAGATCAGATATATAACGAGGAAAAAGATGTCTGCAGGGCAAGGTCATATTTTATGTAGCAAGTTAGAGAAGCAAACAATGTGAGTCCCTACTTGTGAATTTAATGCTACCACGTGAGAAGGGTATTTGAGATTAAGACAATGAGCCTATGCATAAATCCTCATGGCAAATATTCAACTTGGATAATGTCATAAGCTAATAACAGTTTTCTTTTATGTGTGTATTGTTTCAATCTTCTCAGTAATTTCATTCTCTCTTGAAGTGAAATGATACCGATAGCAAAAAACGTGACAAACAAGAACAACAAGCCATAAGTCTCCACAATTGGGAGTCAACTACACGTATCTTATCCCATGCTTGAACTTTAAGCAAAGATATATAACTGCCAAGTAGTAATAAGAAGCATATCATTTAACGATGTTCTCT
This sequence comes from Zingiber officinale, assembly GCF_018446385.1. Lineage (NCBI taxonomy): Eukaryota > Viridiplantae > Streptophyta > Magnoliopsida > Zingiberales > Zingiberaceae > Zingiber > Zingiber officinale. The sequence continues at coordinate 32,186 of NW_024589830.1, forward strand.
TTCACCCCTTTCCTTTTCCTTTCCTGTTACATAACACTTATCTGTTTCTGCCAACAATCATCATAGAAATTTTATAGTGAAGTACCAGATCAAGCATTTGCATGATAATTAAACATCTAAGATTATGGCATCTGCTCTCAATCGCGAATTAAGTTGATAGGTGTTTATTCTACTAGTGCTTGTAATACTAATACCTCTTTTGCTTTCTTAATAGCACTTGAAGCTATCTCCAAGCCTACAACAAACCGTTCAGCGCTAGCCATAGCGACCACATCATATCCCTGTGATTACACAATTAAACATATGTTTCAATCATTAAGCTCATTGAAGCAGCAAAAAATCAGATTATTTAGCTTTGCAAAGCAAGCGTACAAAGGATCGGGTCGGAGTGCAACAGATACAGTATGTCAGAAATAGACATGTATACTTTTCATGATAAATCATGTTACACTTTATATTAACATTCGGAAAATATGGGAATTTTAATGAAATTATGTAAATAGTTATATCAATAAGAAAAGGTAGGTAATAATATATCTCAGCATAGGCATTAGGTTATTTTAAATATGAAAGAGATTCAGGAAACTCAATACATGTAAACAACAAACTAAGCCACAATCAATTTGCAATGGACTGTGGAGATTGAACAGAAAACATCCATCTATGAACTGAATGATCATCACAGTGAGAAACAAGCTTACACTGCCACATCCAGGAACAAGAATCCTGCCCTTTGGAAGAGATCCACTTTGAACAAGCTGAAGGATTACCGGTGTTGTTTGTCCTAAATCCCATGGGGTCACTCCCTCTTCCCAGCTTTTGTTCCAACCGTCTGATCAACCAAAAACCATTGTAAGGCAAAAACACATCAATTCTGAACGCTGAAAAAGATTATAGAAACACGACGAAGAACATGCATAGCACTAGATGCATGCTATGAACCTACAAGAACGTTTTAGAGGGACTAAAAATATAGAAATTACCGTCAAGAAAAACCATAACTCCGTAACTAATTGGCACCTGATTACTAACTTGAAGGCCCGGCCTAATGTAAGATGTACAGCAACAAAACAAAGAAAGACACCTCTACAATATTCAAAGTAGTTTAAATAATAAAAAAACAAAAGGACAAGCTTTTGTGCAAGGAAATGTAGAGTGGGTAACCACGAAGCGCCCTCCTAGGGATATCCCATGCAGTTAAAATTGAAGGGCAAATGGTGCACGGCCCTAAATCACTGACGCCGCCTCATCACGAAAGAAGCATAGTTCGCCCACAAGCAAGATCGACAAGAAAAAAGGAGGGAGGGTTAGGATAACGAACCTTTTGCATCGGATTTCATGATTTCTCGAAGTTGGACGACCCTGGGGTTCGAAGCTGGATCGCGGAATCGCTGCTCGTCTCCGCCGCCGCAGGCCATCCTCGCCGTGAGGCGTTTTGTAGCCGGCAGCAGAGTGGACAGCGGTTTCTCAGGCAGAGATCGTGCAAGGCCCTGAGCTCGCAGATATACGCCGGCCCGAGAAAGGCGGAGCATTCACCTCGACCTTTCACTCCGTCGATCGCCCGTTTCTATGTATAGAATGGTTTTGGATATTGATTATTTTATTATCCAAATTGCGCTGAATTAGGCTAATAATAATAATTTATTAGATCCAATATCTTGTTTGACAAGACTAAAGGAAGAGAAACATTCAAAGTCGTATAAATTTCTTTCCTAAAGTATTCAAGGAAAGAAGTCGTCTCCTCCTTGAAATAATGAATTTTCCTTTTTATTGATATTTTTGTACAAATTACTAAGGATTAGAACATCACTTCCACTATGTAGGCTGAGGGAGCGTTTGATTTAGGGGAATAGGAATAGGGAATGAGAATGAGAATCATTAATTGTCATTGTTAATATTTGGATTATAGGAATAGGAATGTAAATAAGGGAATGAATCCTTGAAATTGGGTAATAACTCATTCTCATGTATCTCCCCTTCCATGAGCCATTATCCTATTTTCATCAATCAAAATATTCTCTTATTCCAAAAATACCCTTGACCTAAAACTAAAATTTTCTCCCTTAATATCAAATATCAAAATATATTTATTTATTTTTTCTTTCATATCACTTCTTTCTCCTTGTTCTCTTTCATCATATTTTCTCTCTCATCATTTTATCACACACTTTTTCTCTCCTTAATCTCTCCTATCACACTCTCTTTCCTTTTTTTTTCTCATCATACTTTCTCTCTCCTAAATCTCTTCCATCGCACTCTCTTCCTTCTTTTTCTCTCATCATCATACTTTCTCTCTCCTCAATCTCTCTTGTCACACTCCCTCCTTTTTTTCCTCAACACACTTTCTCTCTCATCATACTTTCTCTCTCTTCAATCTCACCCATCACACTCACTGTTCTCTTTTTTTCTCATCATACTTTCTCTCTCACCATACTTTCTCTCTCCTCAATCTCTCTCATCACACACTCTCTCCTCATTTTTCTCATTACATGTTCTCTCTCTTCATCCTCTCTCATCATACTTTCTCTCACATCATATTTTCTCTCTCATCTTCTCTCATCATGTTCTCTCCTATCATATTCTCTTTTCTCATTTTCTCTTAGCACACTTTCTCTCTCTTCATTCTTTCTCATCACACTTTCTCTCTCATGAGACTTTCTCTCTCATCATTCTCTTTCATCATATTTTTCTCTCACATTCATCTTTCTCTCACATCTAATTTTTTCTCTTATTGTCTTTTAAGGGTAAAAAAGGAAATTTTGATTTATTCCGATAGAAAATATGCAACTAACCAAACATTGTTTTTAAGAGTGATATCTATACTCATACCCATTCTCATTCCACAATACAATGATTCTCATTACGATTCCTATTCCTAGGAAAGAACCAAACGCCCCTGAGTCTATTCAAAAGTCGATGAGATAAATATTGGAGATGTGGCATTCTTGTTGATATCCGGTAGACTTCGCTCCGACCTACAACACAAACAGAGTTAGTGTCGATCGACCTTCGATTCTGTCCTCATATGGAGAGTTGCTCCGCTTGGTCTTCTTAGCCCCCTCGCCTATCGGCTGTCGATGTTGCAAGTTGTGGCGCTATTCGATCGACCAACGCTTGTTGTTGTTGTTGCTCGATCATTTTTACTACTCAAGCTTGAACGAGCATCTCAAGCTCCTCTTGAGTGAGTGCCATGGTGGTGAGTCGTCCAGCGTCTTCCATCCTCTCAGCTCGGATGCAGATGATGTTCCCACAGACGGCGTCAAATATGATCTTATCCGAAAATCGATGAGATGGATGCTGGAAATGTGGCGCTCATATTGACCTCCAGTGGAATTCGCTCCGACCTACAGTTCTTGTTGCTCCGTTTACTGTTTCTTCTTCTTCTTCTTCTTTCTTCTTCTTCTTCGCCGGAGACTGACTTGAGAGTCGGAGAACCATCGCCGGGACCTCTTCCCTGGTTCAGCACTAACGCTGCTTGTGTTGTAGGTCGGAACGAAGTCCACCGGAAATCCATCGGAGGTCCTGTGACTTCTACCGACGACTACCGCACCTCTGTCGGAGCTTGCAACCGTCGACGCCCAACAGACGACGACCGAAAAGTGTTTGGCAGGCGACGACCGACGAGCGATCGACAAGCGACGAACAATCAACGGGCAACGACTGACTAGGGATATATTCAGCATTCAAATTTTGATTAAACAGTGAACTCATAATATAATCAGATTACATAGTATTTACTTTTGTAATCCAGATTACAAAATTTCACTACCTTTTGTAATCGAGATTACATTACATTACAAATTTCAAGTTAAACCAAACAAAATAACCAACCTTATAATGTAATCATGATTACATTACAAAACATATTACACCCTATCAAACGTAATCTTTGTGTTGAAATTAACATATTCGATAGTTATCCCTTGCAATTGAGAAAAGTTGAAGGGAGAGTGTTTTATGTCAATTTTTTTATTAATAAGTTCAAAATTGAAAGAGTGTAACAAGCAAGCATTTGAAGAAAATTGGAATCATATCAACAGCATCTGATTCAAGTTTTTGTTTGATTGGTATATAATTGTTCACTCTCGCTTTCATCTAGATTTCTTGCCCTTGTTGCGTCGAGAAGTAACGGTCGACCATCCATCCTCGTCAGGAACTTGCTCTGACTTTGGCTTTTCGACGACCATGTCACTCGCATTTGATTCATCAACAATCATTTCTGAAACATCATCACTATCATAGTCAACTATCTGCATCACAAAGAGTAGCATTTGTTAGCACCACCTACAATATAGAGATCACACTCGGAAACAACTCAAGCGATGACGATAAAGCAACAAAAAAAGGGACTTAAATAACATGTAGGGCGAATCAAAGTCGATCTATCATTTTGGTCTCATATGATAAGAGTAGCATGAAATTTCATCAAAAGAGACCGTTTGGTTCAACTATACATCTACAACAAATAATGTCTAGTAGGGTCGGCTACATGTCCCCAGGGCATAGCACAGATGGGGAGTGCATGGTTCTGTGGCTGAAAGGTCTAGGGGTCGATCCCCGGGGTGTCATTGTCTGAGGTTAACGTCTCCGCCATACACTTTTCACCTGTGTACCTGCATTTACCTCCCTCCATATCCGTGGGACCGACTCTAGGGGAGCCGCTGATGTGGCGGTTCCACATTTTTTTTTTTTTTTATTTAGTAGGGTCGGCTACATGAATCTTATCAAACACCCTGAAACATATGTATCATCAGAAGTAGAACAACGTATTACATATGTAGAGTTCCGAAAATCACAGGCAATAAATGGTTCAGAACAATTTCATAACTCAAACCAGTAAAAGATTCAATTTTGTTTCGAGCCTTTCAGCTTTTCAGGAGAGCCATTCATAGCCTTGAGACGACAACAAGGTAATTTAAAAAGATTAACAAAAATCTTCCAAGGTGAACAATTGACATTTAACTCAGTCGCTAAGCACACTAAATCATACAATAGTGGAATACCAATGCAGCAACTGAGCCTGTTACTGCCAAAATGCAAAGGCAATTTAATGTGCAGGTTGGTACGGTTATACTCAAACATAAGGCTAAATTGTTAGACAGATGGGCAAGGAGGCATCATAGGCTAAATATTTGGAACTATGTTCCATTGTCTTGTCCTAAACCCAATGCCATGAACAGAAATAATGGCATATATTTGTTGGAAACTACAATTATTATCTAGCCTGCCTTTTCAAACAAGCATAGCCTAGACTAATACAACATTTAAATAACTATACGGGGTTTAAATGAAGTGATAGTGATAATGAACATAAGAGTTATAATTCAAAATAGATTACCTTTTTACTCCGACCAACCGAGGTAGCTATGGGACCTAACCTCCTCAGCTTTTCGATTGATTCATAATTTCCCTTGAGAAAATCTTCATGCATAATCATCAATTCTTCAGCAACCTGCACACATGAATTTTATTATTGAATGCTCAATGAACTTCAATGTCAAGTATCAACTGCCATGACTACCTAGACCAAAAAGTCTAATAAACATATTGAGAGAAGATTTGTTAGGTTCATATTCTTTAAAACACATATTGAAATTGGATACCTCTTCAATGCTACCGTCCTCAACTTCTGTATTGAATAATTCCTCCATATTCTCTTCAAGCATATTTTCCAAATCATCAATATAAAGTGGACCTAGAAAGAAGGTCAATTTAGTTTGCAAAACATAAAAGGTTAATTTCACTAATCAATTACCAAACTGCAAAATTACTTAAGTCTCATCACTTGTTCCAGAGAAATGAGTGAAAGACTAAACCAAAGAAGTTGTGATACTCAAAGAAAGAAACTCATAATTTTTGGAAGCATATCAGACAGGAGAACTTGAAATAGTGAAACAAAGAGCTCTATTTCAAATGTCTGATAGGAAGGGAAGAATTTGAATCAACAAAGCACCAACTTTAACAAAAAATGTATAAAGAGGATAATAAATTCTAAACTAAACATGGAAGGTTCTTTGATTTTGAAGATGAAAACTAACCTTTGGATTGGGAGAACCATGAGAGCACAGTGGAGACAAGCTCCTCAGACTTGGACCGGGATTCCTGCCCACCCCATCCATTCTCCACAGCCATCTGGAGTGCCGTCCAGCGAGAAAGCATAAGTGAGATTCCTTCACCAAGAAAGGACAAAGATTGCGGAGAGAGCACCACACGAGTCTCCTCCTCGGGTCGCCCTCCACTCCCAACAGAGTCCATCACAGCGTCTGATTACTCTAACTTCTTGCGGTTCGATTACATATACAAATTAGATTGTTGATATCAAATTGATGGGTATATGCAAGCAATAGGTTTCTGATATCATAGCATCATATCAAAAGATGGTATAACTGTTGAAACATTTGACACTTGTACAGTATCATTAAAAAATCAAGTTAAAACATGAGTATGACATTTCTTAAACAGGTGCCAATGAAATGACAAAACTATATTGTGCATCAATCATTTGAAGGAACATACACTAATACAACTATTTGCGAAACCCAATCAAACAGTTGTATTCTTGACACATAGATGATAGAAGAGTATCAAGTTTAGAATAGTCAATACAAGTACATAGATCGATAGTAGACAATCAAGTTTAGAATAGTCAACAAAAACTAATACAATGGCATCATGATCTTGGAAAAATAATAAGCTCTTTGAAAAAAGGAAAAGGAAATGCATATCCTTCAATTATATATAATAAATTAAACAAATTAGAAAGGAGCATAAAACTGCACTCAGTGAAAAAAAAAAAGGAAACTCATTTTTGTATAAATTTCAGAACAAAACAAAATTTTAATATCAATATGGCTCCAGGACGCAATTTTTATGTTGTATAGAAGTAAATGTGTTTTCTTGTAAATAACGAACAGAATGATTCAAAAACTAAACACTCTATAAATAATTACCATTGTGCATCTAATGATAAAAAATGTAGGCATGCAAGGACCATGGAGCACAATGTAAGTTCAAGTACCCGATATCATAAGATGCGATGTTGATGAGACCGAGATCACGCTAACAATAGACAATGTGCCAAAAAAAACCCCTTAATACTACCGGATAAACTGTGACAAAAGTTTTGATTTTTCACATTCTTTGAGCTGCTACATGCACACAGTTATCTATTTCCAAAGCTTAAAACCAAATTCATATACTAAAATCAGAAAAGAAAAAAAATCATGTTAACAAGCTGCAGTGAGTTTTGAAGGACGGAATACATAAATATAACGCAAAGAGGATACAAAACGATGAGACAAGAAACATAGTTGGACAGAAACTGCATGAACCAGATCCGATTCTTGTCGATTTTCTCAAGCAAATGAGAACCCTAAAAAACGTATTTTTAACATTTGGAAATTGTGACATCGAGATGAAAACAGGAAAAAGAGTAGATAACTTACGTTTCAACAAGGAAACACCGAACAGAGAAAGAGCTGGAGGGAACGCGAGGAGAGTTTGTTGGGCGGTCGGCCGGGGGAAGAGTTCGACGTGAGAACAAGAAATCGCGAGGGCCGGCTCTCGTTCCTGGAGTAGCGGCGCGTAGAGATTTCGCGTTAACGGCACAGGTATTAGGGTTTTCATTATAATCTAGTACTCTTAATTAGGTAAAATTTCATATGAATCCTCAACAAAAACATTATTCGGGGGAAAATGTTAAATAATTCCAATTTTTAAGGGAAAAAAAATAAGAGGCAATCTATTAACCTAAATTTAAATGCAATGAAATAAAAAAAAAAAAACTTTTTATTTCCTTTATAACGACAAAATCTTAAAGTTTGAAAATTATATGAATCAAATAAATATAATTTCTAAAACACATAAATAAAATGATTTAGAGATTTAAAATTTGTATAGTTTATTTAAAAAAAAAATTAAATTTTAATCAATAGATAAAGTTTGTATCAGGTAAAGCATCGCACCAGTGGTCTAGTGGTAGAATAGTACCCTGCCACGGTACAGACCCGGGTTCGATTCCCGGCTGGTGCAATTCCTTTTTGTTTTCAACCTTTAAAAATCAGTTTTTTTTCAGTATTAATTTTCTCAATGCGATAGCATTTTTTTTTTCCTATTTACTAGGGTAAAGACCTATGCTCATGTTGTTTATGAATTATATTCGTCGAAAGCTCTTTTCGTACGGTAAATAATGATAAAATTTAGTTATAAATAACTTATATATTAAATACATAAATAAAATAAAAATAATATATTACACCAATAAAAAATTAATAAATATTTAAAATAATTATAAAAATATTACTCGTCTAATTTATTTAGAGATAATAATATTTATCAAATCTGTATAATTCAATCGACTATTTTTTTCTCAATCAATAACATTGATAGTCCATTTAGTATATCCTGTAACACTGAGACCAATACAGTGGTCGCAAGCAGTAGCAAGGCGACAAGCAGTAACCATCATACAATTATGTCGTAGTTCGTACAAATGATCAAGGTAGCGTGCGACAACCATTGTACATCGTAATTAGGTCACACGAGCAAAGGTCAACTGCCAACCTGCGTCACATGAGATAGTCACTACGAGAATCAACGCAATTAGGTCGCACAAACAGTCATTGTTGCACGATTAGGATACAATTGGTGTCGCATGTTGCAAAATGAAAAAGATGGCCGAATAAAAAGATTAGGATTATCTCTTGTTCAATAAATCCATGTCTTGGTAGAAAGAACGCTAGAAAAAAAATTATGTGTATATCTTATAAGTCGTCAGAATAGATTAATGGTCATTTAGGATTTATGTCTCTCATTTTATTTTTTTTGATAATTAAAAAAAATAATGAGCCTTCTATTTGGTGGGGCCCTGAGACAGTGGCCTCTCTAACCTCATAAAAGTTACGGCTCAATATTTGCCTCAATTACTTTCTTTTCAGTACTACTAATCTAAGACAAGGATAATAGTTGCTCAAAACATCTACTTAGTCAATCTTGAATAGCCGAGACAAACACAACTTGGTGCCGTTAATCATCTACAGCGAGACTAATTGAACTCAGATGACAAAGTTGGGTTCACAGGCACAGGGAATTGAGACTCTGAGCTAACAAAAACATGGTGGTGGTGCTTGATGCTTCCAATTTCCTTGCAAACTCTTTCCAGGATCGCTAGGAAGTCCCTGACCACCACAAAGATCCTCAGAGGATGTGCTTCTTCCTTCGCCGAGTCGCCATGGAAGTAGTCTGTTGTTTCCTTCACCACTGACATTGCCACACTCTCCTGAGCCTGCACCTTAATGATCCCTTCCTCTGCCCTTCTCATGGACTCATACATTGCCTCATGAAACCTCTCATTGTATTCCTCACACCCTAATGCTTCATTCAGCCTCAACACCTCATTGATCTTCCCGAACCCGCCTGCGAGTTTCGACACATAGCCGTTGAGTACATTGGAGTCCATTGCAGCCGCAGCCTTCACATTGCAGAGCTCTTGAGCCAGGCCGGCGACGGCCTGAAGGCCGAGCTTCCGGTGTTCGAGTCCGTCTCCTTCTGATCTGATGATCTCTTCAGTAACAAAGTGCAGGAGTGTGGTCTTGCCGTCGTAGCTCTTTATATCAACTAGTTTGAGCAATGTATCGAGCTTGAAGGCTTGTGCGCCGCCGCGATTCGTCCCGATGTTCATCCGGTTCCCGGTCTTTAGTACAGCCTCCAGAAGCTTGAGAAACAGCCGGCTGCCGCGTAGTTCTTCGCAAGCTGTCTGATATTGATGACGAATTCATAGTCGGTGCCAAGAACAATCTTGAAGAACAAATGTACTTTGAAAGTAGTTAAGAAGAGATCAAATCTACCTCAAGAGTGAGAAAGGATTTGTTGAGAAATTTGACTTCTGAATCGAAATTAGCCATGAATAGCATGGCTTCCACTCTTTTAAATGGAAATGGAATATCCAGCAAAGCTTTGAGAAATTTCTCTTCTGGACGGAGCTTGAATGGTGGGGAAGAATCATCCTTGCATTCCTTCAATTTATGTTCTTCTTCTTTGTTTAGAGCCATCTTTAGCAGTATCTCGAGCTGTTCAGCTTCCAGTCTCTCTGCATTGCCTGCTTTCATCGATGGTGATGAATTAGAAGAGCAAGATGAGATGCAAAGAAATTGAATGCCGGTGAGAAATAATGTCACCTTCCAGCAATGCTTCGCAGACCTCCTCCTTGGTGGAGTTCAATGATCTCAGAAGAATAGCAATGTTCTGAGACCTCTTCGGATCAAGCGCCGTGGTTGCTTGAGTCGGCAATGGAAGAAGAACCGGTAGGACCTTGTTGATCTCCTTGGTTGTGTTGCAGACGAACAGAGTCTCGATCGCTTCTTCGTTCACCCTGCTGATTCGTCAGCTGAAAGGGATTCTTTAATGGAAGAAAAATTGAATCTTGGCGAGGAATCTCACCGGAAGGAGCTCGATTTCAGCTGATCCCACACCATCGTCCGGTTGGAGCTCGCGGGAAGCTTGTCCCAATGTAAAGGCTTCAACTATGGGCGAGTGGCGTCCGCGTTCTTCTCCGTGCCGTCTGATATGGTTATTTGATCGTTGGGTTGTGTCGGCGGTGGCCTTAGGACTTGCGTCTCCCAGTATCCAGCCGCCGGCGGCGGCGGCGGCGGCGGCCGGGGAACGTCACTCTGTTGATGTCCGTGCGCTGCGAGATCAAAAGTCGCCGCCTTTGTATTTGTAGACAGAGTTTCAGGTGGTGGCGGTGGAGCTGTGACGCGGCAATCTCCGGGCGCGATCCTTTCCGATATGGACCTTAAAGATCTCCGGCTCGAATGGCCGGGGCTCGATCCGAACCTCGCCGACGAGACCAGGGGCGAAGACAGATAGGGAAGCGTGTCCACCGTCGAGCTGCGGGATTCGCACATTTCGGGCACTGCTGCCGGCAACGGCCACCGGGAGCTCGATATCCGCCCGCTCTCCCACCTTCCGGAGCTCCCCTTCCAAGCCGAGGACGGCCTCGGAGAGTAGAATTCCCGCCCTGACGAGTCCTCCGCCACCTTCTCCTCCTCTCCGCGCCCACGAGCGTGTCGCGGTAGCCACGGCATCGGCCGGAGCTCCGGCGACCACAGCTTTGATGCAAAAACAGAGGAGACGCGAGGAGAACTCTTGGGTGCAGCGCCGCCATCGGAGGCGACGCTATCGAACAGCCGTTGGGAGTCGGAGCGAGCGCCGTCCTTGTCGAAGTAGCAGAGCCCCCGCCGGCGGAAAAGGAAGTGCATTGCCGCAGCGGCGGCGAGCAGAGCGAGGAAAGCAAGAGAGACGACGAAGGCGGGCTTGTAGTTGTGGAAGGCGGTCGGCGCGGGGCCAGCGAATGAGGAGAAACTGGCAGGGAAGGTGGGCTGCGAGGCGACGGTCGCCAGCGGCGGCGGAGTGGAGGAGTAGACGGGGAAGAAGAACGGCAGGTGGTCCGGTGCAGCGAACGAGCCGGGCGGTGACTCACCGGGCGGAGAAGAGGAAGCCAGAGGGAAGAAAGGTCGATGGAGAGAACGCCTGCCGTGCATCGCGTCGGACTGATTGAAGCAAAAGCAAAAGCAAAAGCAAGCTGCGTGCGTCCGGAAGAATCCCGAAGAGAAGGCAGCGGAAAGATCTGATATGGAGGTCATTGGAGAAGGAACAGTGATGAGAATCCTCAGCAATGCCAAATTGATTGGATCGCCATTTGCCAATGGTGGGGACGCACGCTGATCCACCCGCCTTTCTACAAATAAATCCATGCATGGCTTTCAGCAAAAGAAAAGAAAGATCAAAAAAAAAAAAATAGTAGATTTCACTCTGACACGCTGCATGGAAAAAGCTTCAGCAAAGCTAAAGAATAAGCCTGGAGCCTGACAGAGTCTCCCTCTCACCTTGCATTTTCACCGAACCCCACAGCCAATTATTCCGTTCATCATTTTGATCAATAATTCCATCGGCTGTTTGTGTTTTGTGGGTTCCAATTTCCAAGAGAGGTAAAACTGCGAGAGTATCTCTTCATTTTAATTCAGAGGCAGAGACAGAGGCAGGCATGTGTGGAGAAGAATCCAGTGGCAATTGGTTTCGTAGTTTATGACAGACTCGATGAGCTTAGCTTAATTGATTCACACTTGGTTTTTAGGTGGTTTGGGACCATTGAGTGAGTATAATAAGTTTGATCTAGATGTAGATCAAACGATTCGGTCAAATATGATTTAAATCAGTAACCAAAAAAAAAGTAACAAAAAAGTTGCATCCAACATTCAAATGCATACAAAAATGCATGTGATGGGCATGATCCGCTACGTACTTTTCATCTTTAGGGTGCGGTTAGCTGTGCAAGGAGCCAATCGATAATTTTATTAAATGTACCAGATCGATTCCTATAAATCAATTGATGATAATAGTAAGTCTTTATATTAGGCCCCTACGAGGCCAACAATACTAAACCGTAACCGTATAGGATGAGCATTATATCTTTTGTCACATATGAGCTTTTACACTAAGAGGAAGGGAATGATAAATGCTTTCAATTGCAAATTAGAAACAGAAACAACTCTCGAGAGATGAATAGGTTGATCTGAATCTTAACATTGTTTATAATGATGTTTAAGTAAAACATTGAGGCATCAAGTGTATGAGTCTAATAACGCCCTTCTCCAAAACGCATTAGCCTTCTCAAAAGCATTTGTCCTAACTGCCATCAATCCTATCTAGGGTCAAATCAAAAGCTTTAAATCAGGGAAAAGTCGACCCACACCAACATTGATAAGATTAAAATACAACTTCTTATACTAACAAACAAAGAGAAATACTTAAGATGGTGACAAAACCAATTGCATAAACTAAAATCATAATGAAAATAAAACCAATTGCATTAGTTTAAGTCCGATAAATTCTCTTGGATCAAAACAACTAAACTGCTTAACACCAAATATTGTCCTATAGCTTATGCAACCATTAAAAGTAGAATATCAAAAGTTGACACTTGATATAATTTTCACTCATCATCTTCGTCCTCATCATCAGCACCAGCAGAGGAATTAAGAGCATTCAGTCGTTCTATGAGCTTGGCTTTCCTTTCCTCGTAGGTGAGCTTCTTTAGGTTATATCTGTAAAGAAAAGATGCCAAAAACATGATGACTAAAGCATTGCTTCTCAAAGAATCCAAACATCTAATGTGTGTATTTATTCCATACCTCTTGTACTCCTTTGGTGGTGACTTTGTGGATTTCACTTGAGTTGGATTGGCACGAATGGCAGCATGAACCTTCTTATACATCTCCTCAAGGTTATCAGGGTCAATTCCTTTCTTTATGTATTGACTGAAATGCTGCTGATACTTTTCAGGCTCATCTTCCATAAGACTCTGAGGGGAAAAAATATTAGGGGTGACAATCATTTACCAAAATATTTCAACTAAAAATAATGTGATATGATACGGGAAAAATATATAATGAGACACCCAAGATAGATGCAATCACAATTAAAGATAAAATTTGATGTACAGTTACAATATATGAACGGTACCAAATGGTTTTAGTTATATCTAGATCATTGAGATAAGAATGAAATGTGAATGCATGAGAGATAAAACCCAGTGAAAGCAACTGACCTTCATGTAAGAGGCAACATGACCACCATAAATGTATTTCCTATGAACTTCTGCATCAAGTTGTTTCTCATCTTTCTTAAAACCAGCAAACCTTTTATCGCTGTGGGGGATATCAAGACCACCATCTAATGCACCCTACATTCGAGAAACATTTTATGAGTCCAACACAGACAGTAACAATAATATGAAATAGCAGTGAATTGTAAGAATGATCTGAACATTGACATGAGTGGAGAATTAGATAAAAGAAACACAAATGCATCACTTCAAAAGGGGCGTCAGCAAAAGCAAATGCACGTCCAATTTAGAAACATTCACACCGCAGAATAATAGGGGATCAAATAGAAATAGATATGTTAAGTTTTAACTTACCACTTGTGTCTAGATCAACAACAGATCAAGGGGAAAAACTAGACCAGGTAACAAAACTTATATAACATATGGGTAAGATGGAAAGCATTTGCAATTCTAATAGGATCAGCAGCAATCTTAGCTATTTAGAGTGAACGAACCTCCTCAACCTCAAATAAAAATTAATTAAAGACGATATAGGAACATTTGATATAATAAGTTCAGTGAGTAAACAAGCACTGAAATGTAACGAACAGCACAAAAGCACAAAATTTTAACAATAAAAAAATAGAAAACAAAGTCCAATCTTTAAAAACCCTATTAAGTCTCCCAGTAAAATAAAAACACCTAAAATTTCCATAACACAACGTCAGCAGAGTGCATGAACATTTTATTTCAAATGAGAAGATCAAACAGCTTCCTCTCATGACCCATGAAAAATACATTTTATGTCCCTATTTATTTCCAAACTAATGTTCTGATCAAACATATACATGCAGCCAAAGGATAAGAACAAAGCAATTCTCCTAGCATTCATAGGCAGTGTTCATCAAATTAAGATAACCAGTCATACCTAACCACACATAATATTAGTTGAGCATTTTTCAACACAAATTATTCTGGAATTAAAACATCTAAAGCATTTCTTTTTGCACATGTAATCAAGCATTTCTTAACAACCTTCAATCGAACATTCAAATATTATTATTTAATGTGGGTACTTAGCTTCACAAGAAATTGAGCTGTCAAAGGTAATTCTATTCTAGAAAGAGGAAAGAAGACTGCATGATAAATAGGGGTGTAAATGAGCCAAGCCGCTCGTGAGCTATTCGAAGCTCAATTCGATAAAAGCTCGTTTGAGCTCATTTAATTAGACTCGTTAAGATAAACAAACCAAGCTCAAGCTTCACAATATTCGACTCGTTAATTCGTGAACATGTTCGTTAAGCTCATGAATTTTTAAATAAAACTATAATAGTTTTGATATTGAATTTATGGATTTTACACTCTACTTATGAAAAACATAGACAAATATATTAAATTTATTTATTAGAATAAAATTATAAATTTTAACAAGAATATTATAATTTTTTTAAAATATATAATTTATTTTTTAATGAATATTTTAATTTATAATTTATATTTATTAAGCTCGTTTAGGCTCGATAAAAGCTAGAATAAGTTCGTGAACCATGAATATATTCGTTAAATAAAGCTCGAGCTCGGCTCGATTATAAACGAGCCAAACTCAAAAATCAAATTCAGCTCGGCTCGGCTCGATTACACCCCTAATGATAAATGCATTATCTAGACAGATACCTTGAGAGCACCAAATACTCTGTTGCCTGTAGTTGTCCTTAAAAGGCCAACATCAAGTAAAGCACGGAAAGGTCTTCGATTGTCAGTGGGTTCAACAGAGAAATCTTCTCCAGTAGCCTGAAGGAGAAATGATATGATGCAAGAAGTATTTGACAAAATAATATGATATTGACCAAGAATATAAAAGACACCTCGACATTTCCTTCATATTCAGAATCCAACTCAAGCTTCTTCAAGACACGCCTTGCCAAGAGAAGTCCAGTGCAGTATGCTAATCGCCGACAAATACAGGTTGAGATAGTGAAGCACAAACATAAACAAACAAGGAAATGGGTGTCTAACCTGCGGCATAGTTTGTAAGACCAGTTTCAAGCCCATATCGTGGGAGTTCATGGGCATACGCAGATGAAAGAACCAAATCACCAACAATGGTTGAAGATATTATTTGTGCAACAATATCCTTGTTAGTCTGATAGCAAATCAGGTTAAGAAGTATAACCAGACAATGATATATGGTAAAAAAGGGCAATAACTATCATATAATATAAAGACCACTTTTGAGGATACAAATCGGACAACAAATCTATACTTAGGTGTATTATATTTGTTCTTGTCCTGGTTAATCAATCTGATTCGTGCACGATAATCAGTCTTTCCCTCTGTGCAATCACAAAAAATTCTTAATAAATACCAACAGCACAATGATAGTTAAAGACACAAATGAAAATTTTACCTCTCCTTCTCTTGTACTTGACTTGAAATCGCTTGAAGTAAGCCTTGGTCTTTAGAGTTTTGACGAAAACCTGAGGTTAACAAATAACAAAAAACAGGGAACTCAGTTACACCATGCTTTTACAAAAAAAAAAATTTAAAGATTCAAAATAGTTCAAGAATAATGTTGAAGGGAAAAGAAAGGAAATAAATATATTGTTTCACTTTCATTCTATTTCATTTTTCTTATTTACTTGGACTAAATAAGAAAAAAAAAACACCTTTTTGAGTTCAAAAGATGGCATATACTTTATTACAATTTTGCAAAAATATAAAATAAAGATTACAAGTAAACAAGGGAAACTTATGGTTTTATTTCTTTTCTTTTTTCCTCTTACTTAAATCCCAGTAAAAACAACTCAGAAGACAAGAAAAAAATTATAGAAGACAACAGATCAAGACAATTCATAAGTGTGAAAGAAGAATAGTTAATAGCTAACAATTTTAAAAAGGTAAAAATTGGTGATCCATACACATGACTTCATTCCGATCACTTGCCTTTCAATTTCAGTTTCAAGAACTCAGAGCCACAGGTTTAAACACGCACCTTCAAAACATTAGAGCAACAACGCCAAAATCCATATGCCAAACCACGCTAACCAAACTAGCATATTCAACTTTAAAACAACAAGCCACAAAATTACAATGTTGCAGTATCAAACACGAAACCCAACCCATAAGTCATTCAAAGATGTAATACAGCTCAACCAGTCAAAAATAGAACGTAAAAGAGTTAGATCTGCGCATAGTATTACAGAGCAACCAAAATCTAATAACCTAATAACCATCAGCACCAGTAAACTACCGGAAGCAGTAGAACTTGACGCAAATTTTCATAAACAGCTAAGTAGCCCGGATATGAAACCTTAAATGTATCACAAATCGCAATAGGTTACATGTCTTCATAATCGATATTAATCATCATGGATCGTGTACAACGGATCAAGAGAAAACCTTACTGCTACGGAGACGGTATAAAGGCGAAGCAAAACGATGCGTTTAACTCATAAAACTAGATAGAAAACAGAGGGTTCAAGGGCATCTCACCATCTTGCTCCTCTCCCCACGCACTGCCGCCGCTGTGGAGTTGAAGGATAGGAGAAGGGGGCTTAAAATAGGGTGGCTCTTACAGAAACCCTAAGCCATCGCATAACGAGATCCAACGGTTGCGATCACAAATGGTCATAAATGGGCTTGATTTGATCTGCTTACCGACTCGCTCGGCCCAATAACTCGTGCTAAATTCTCCATGTGAATTTATGAAAAAAAAAAAAATATATATATATATATATATATATATATATATACAATTATAAAATTAAGTTTGAAATCAATATTTAAATTTTCACAAAGTTATTCAGTTAAAATTGAAATGAATGAAATTAACAGAATTTATTTTTTTAACTAACCAAATCAATTAAAAATTTTAATAAAAAATTAAATAAATCATACCGATAAAATATCAATTAAAATCAACTTAACCAAATTTATCAAAATTTTCTAACTAGAGTCTAAAACTTCGGTTAAATTTCAGTCTAAAAATTTAATTTGATTTAAAATTTTGATTTATTTAATTTAATTGAATAGAAAATTTTAAATCAAACCCAAACTGAGTTTTTAAATTTGATTTATTCAGTTTAACTGAATTTTTTATCACTCCTATAGGACTGTAGATGAATTAAGCATTGTAAACAATCTTAATATTTAGTTTGGTAAAAGTTTGTTTATATTCATTCAATATACACAAAATTAATTAAACAAACAAGATTGAATAACTTGTTAAATTAACAAACAAATTTGAACATATATGTATTCAACTCGTTAATGTTTATGAATGACATTCATGAATAATATTCGTGAATAATATTCATAAACAATATTTATGAACAACGTTCATAAATAATATTTATGAATCATATTATTAATAAACTTTTATCAATATGTTAAATAAATAATAAAATAAATAAATTTGAATTATAAAACTCAATAATCAATCAAATATATATAATTATAAAATTCAAGTTTGGACGTTTTTTTAATTTCGCCAGCATCTAACAATTGAATTTCAACTTTGATAAATCAATAGAATTTTTTTTTAATAAGTAATTGACCTAAGAAGGTGTTATGCTAATAAGTTATCCAATACAAACGCTTCCTAATTTATCCTAATAATCAATAAAAGACTTCCATGAAACCAAATTAGTCACTCTAAAAATTAATTAATACAAACTAGATATCAAATACCAATTAAAAATAAAAAATAAAAAAATAAAATTAGTTTGATGAAGGCTATTGTTTATGAATAAGAATTTATTTTGTCCGTTTAATGTGTTAAGAACGAGTTTGATTAACCCATTCTAGAGCTTTTATAAATGTGTTTGTTTACAAACTCATGAAAAGCTCGGCCAAAACTTAAATAAAAATCATTTTTTTTTTATGACTTGTCACAAGAAAGAGAGAACACAGACAATAGGAAGAGTTGAGGGGCTGTAGTTGTTTCACGTGAAGGGACAATAAGAACAAAGGGCAATGTATTTTGATAAACGAACTGGAAATACAACTTAAAAGAGGTGTTGGTAGGGCAAAGAAAGTACATTTAGCGGATACAGTTCCACCACGGTTTCAAAAGATAAACTATTAGCCAGTAGCCAAAATAGAATAGCCAGTCACTTCGCACCTCTATGTACATCAAGATTTCAATCTTCATAATTTTTAAGAAGATACAGTTCCAAAAGCCCAAAATTTGCAGCGAAGAAAGGTAACTGTCTTTAACTATTTTCCTGGTGAACATTGAACTGCAGACACTACTCTGCGGACTCACCTTCAGCTTTCAAGTCCTGTGTCTTGGACTTCAATGATGACTCCGGCAAAGATTCAGAGAGGATCATGGGCACCACTTCTGGCGGTGGCAGGCAGCGTTTGGAGAAATAAGCTGCTATGCTTTTCTGCTTCTTAACAGTGTCTGTAGAGAATAACAAGCTACCACTTAGATGTGGTATGAATAAGCCAGATACAAAGGTTCCATATGATAAAGTGGAAGTCCAATTGAGACATGTCTCCTAGATTTATTTTACTATAGTAGATTGTCAGTACCTGGAGAAGATTCAGTAGCAGGCATGCCAAGCCTTTCCAGAATATCTTTCTTAACCTGCATTCACATATTAGCAAAGATTGTCACAATAAGAATTCAGCCAAAAAAAGAAGGAATATTTTAGATAAAAGTGATTACTTTGATAGCATGTGAAGTTAGATTTTTACCTGCCAATGGTTGTCGACAAAACTAGATATTTCTCGTACTTTATTTCGTAATTGTGTCTTTGAGATGGATGGAAATTTCTGTTGCAGCACCTCTACCATCTTGTTAATTCCATGTGGGCAAGACTGAACCAACCTAACCTGTGGGTTAAAGAAAAAGGAAAATGATGATGAACAAACAAGGACATCAGACTTAAACAATCTAGCTTTGCATATCCAACAATATACTTACAAATTCTGGCAAGTCCAACTCTGATATCACTTCTGAAGTCCCTGGTTGAGTGGATGTCTCTTGTGAAGATTCACTAACTTGTTGAACTTCGTTCAATGTACTAGGATTTGGAGAGACATAAATGATGGGGCATCCAGGGAAGGCCACCATGCAGAGAGCTTGTAAACAAATCTGCTCAATTTTAGCTGTGCCAGACAACTCTTCAGTTATCCGTAGTTCAGATAATTCATGATTTAAATTGGATATCACCAACGGTTGGCTCTTTCGAAGAGCCTTCTCAGTCAAATTAAAAAGAACCTTCTGCTGCCAAAGCAATTTTGCAACATCATCAGTCTCCAACTTACAAGTTGAGGAGCTTTTCACCTCGTTCTCAGTACAATCAGTTGGAGTAAGTTGAACACCCTGTGTATAAATATGTTTTAGATTATAAGAAAAAAACTAAAAACAGAAATTAATCTAGAACAAAAATAACTGAGTCACTTCCATTTTACACACTGCAGTGACCTAACAAATCATAGATCCTGGAAATTCTAGATGCCAAAGATGTAAATGGCAATTGACATTGCCACAAAATTATAAAATGTATAAGGTTGCTCATGCAGCTTACTACTCAAACCTATCGGGAAAAAAAATGTATGCCAGAGCAAAGATTGCTCCTAATATACTACTGATTCACATGAAAAATCACCAGGAATTCAAGTAAAAATTTAGAGGGAAAAGCAAAACCAATAGTTCTTACATTCAGTTTCACACGCTGTCATTGTGATTCGTAATAGTCACCAAAGTAGAAATTCAGCTTAAGCTTGAATCCAAATATTATCAAGAAATACATAAACAATGGAATTATAGAAGACAACTAACAAATGGCATAGATATTTGAGAGCAGCCGAAAAAAAAGGAAATACTGAAATTTATCCAGTTGTGAAAGTCCATTTTACTTTTTGTCCCAGTTACATTTGTAACAATTTACACTGTCGTTCTTGATAAATATATCATATCACATCACCTACTAATTCATGACCAATATTAGTATATGATAGGGATAAAAAAATATATTACCTATAGACTGATAGTGAAGATGCATTCAAAACCAATAGGTAGCATGACAATGAAGCGGAAAAAAACACAACTCTGCTAATCACATTGGAAAAAGTATCAGAAAGAATCATGAATGCCCAAAACACGAGTGATAACTTTTCTGGAAGAAAAACCTAATCTTTCAATTAATCAGAAAAATTGAAAATGTATTCTAGAGTAACACAACAGAGACCAGTTTGGAAATGAAGCACACTAGGAACAGAACAAAATAGATATATGTTTTTTCCCAAGTGTTTTTAAGACGCACCTCAGTTTCAGAGAGATAGCCATCAGGAACAACAAAACTATCTTCACTTTCACAATCATTCTCATTTTCCAAAGTTTCTCCTTCAATAGATTCTTCATCCATCTTGTCACAGTCAGAAAGGCTTTCACCTGGAGCCTCCTATTCATAAAACATGGTAAGTACTTTTTGACATCCTGCCCAAAGGGACTAATACAACTATACAAGAAATTAAGTGTCAAGCACCTCTTCCCATTCCTCATCACTGTCAACATCATAGTCCAATTCAGGATCCTTCCTCAATGGGTGCCTTTGACCAACAACAAGGCTATAATAGTAAAGATTAAGTTAAAGACATAATAGTTGTAATCAAATTCTTTTAATAAAAAATGCTAGTTCCTACTAGAAAGCATTAAACCTTGCCTTTTTCTGCACCAAGTACCATAATATGCCGGTCTATTGCTTTTGTCAAACTGCAACAGCTTTTTCTTCAGTGAATGAGCTGATGTTGAGGTAACAACAAGATCATTTTGACTAGACATGCTGTCTGCAAGAGATTCCAGTTCCTCATCAAGCCTATCGCTGCTTGACAGGCTATAACTTATCACCTCACAAGAGGATTTTTCTATCTTTGGAGCAGCACTTTTTTTATGAGTTTCACCTAACAAGGATGATTTTTGAAGCTTAATCTCCTTCGTCAAGTTAGCTTTTGGATTATGCCTAACACCCCAGCATGAAGATCTATTGCAGTGAGCCAACTTTCGCCAGCCATCAACATGGAACCTGGAAAATTAAAGATCAAATTCTTGTTATTGCAACAAAAGGTTTTCCTAAACTTTTAATTACTTCCCCATGACTGCAACATCTGCAAACTATATACATAATACACACAGAATCTAATTAAACCTTCGAGAACCAAGATGTTACTCTGACAATTTGTACACAATCAAAAATAGCACCCTCGAGTTATTGTAGAAGAAAACTAAATTATAAAAAAAATTGTATCCAAGGGATCATTCTAACAATGGTCTAATTCATTCAATATTGGAACAAGAATGATTCATCATTAACAACAACCCATGTTTGTACCAGCCATTTGATATCAGATATAAAATGGATCCTATCCATTGGACTTGCTTCTGAAATCAATTAAATCACTCTCATTATGTTAACTAAAGTCTTGTCTTATACATTTTATTTTAATCAATTTAAGTATCCTAACTAGACAATATTAGTTGCCTTTGAACATATCCATACCATCAGGTACAAGAATGGTTTTCAAAATAAAATCCATTTTCACGGATGAAGCATAGAGAAACCTAGAAGGCCTTAAGTTAGAAAAATAAGGTGAATATAAATACAAAGATCCTCTTGAGTACCTGCGAAGATCCTCTATGGTCATGTTATGTTGCTGATGCAAAGCAATATCCATTGATGATGTAACAGCATTAAGCATTTCTTCATTCGAAGCAATTTCAGTAGATGGTTTAATCATGGGAGATTTCCCATCGGGGATATCAGAATTATGGCTACTCTTACTCTTGAGAAACAATTCCATCAAAGAAGCTTGTTTCTGCACAGCCCGTTGCTTCTTCAATTCAGCTTCTTCTTTCTCACGGCGTCTTTGTTCCCTAGCAGCCTCTTCTTGTTGCTTCTTAATTTGTTTCTTCAGTTCAATTTGTTCTTTTTCATGACGTTTTCTTTCCCTTTCAGCTTCTTCCTGCATCCTCTTAAGTTCCTTTTCCTGCAATTCAGGAAGGAAACCTGTAATCGTGAGAAAAGATGGAAACTATTTGTAATAATAACCATTCCACATTTTCAAGAGAATGGAAGGCCCAGTGCCAAGTAGAAGATATTACTTAAAGGATATATATGCATACAGAGGAAATATATGCTCCCAATTTCTCTTATTGTGCACTTCTTCAACAAAATTTCAAGTAACTGACATTAAACTAGGGGTGGCAATTCGGTTCGGGTTCGGGTTGACAGGTTCGGGTTGACAGGTTGGCGGGTTGGCAAATGACAACCTGAACCCGACCTGATTATTATTTCGGGTCAAAATATTCAACCTGAACCTGATCTGTTTATTTGCACTTGACCCGAACCCGACCCGAACCCGACCCGTTTGACCCGTTTAACCCGTTTAACCCGTTTGACCCGTTTAACCCGTTTAACCCGTTCGACCCGTTTGACCCGTTTAACCTGTTTGACCCGTTTGACCCGAATATGACCTGAATTCATTAAATAAAATTTGTATATTTAATTAAAAATTAAAAATAACATTTAATCATTTATCTACACAAATTGAAAATTCATATCATAAATAATAAGCCATAGCAACATTGCAATCAATAGCATAACATATCTCTATGTTTAGGGTTTTTAACTTTTTTAAATTTGTAATTTTAGTTTAAATTTATAATTATTTATAAACGGGTTCGCGGGTTGTAATCGGGTCATTTCAGGTTGACCCGAACCCGACCTATTTATTAATTGGGTCAAATGGGTCGACCCGATTTCGACCCGAACCCGAAACTACCCAACCCTAACCTGATTTTTTCGTGTTCGGTTCGGGTCGTGTTTTCGTGTCGGGTCAAAAATTGCCACCCCTACATTAAACCCTATAAATTCTCTAAAAATTATGACCCATTTAGAGAAGAAATAACAATAACCTAAGTAGCATATGAAACTAACAACAAAATGAAGATATATAACATCAGCAACCTTGATTATCAATTTTCATTCAAGAATGTTGGGATAACAATTTTAGCAGAATTTTAATATATAGGTATAGAATATTTGAAATTACATTCTTCTCAAATATCTATTTAAGGCTGTTGGTACATAGTATTAAAAATTATTAATTATACAAACAGCAGGAGATGGCATTCAACATGAAAATGACATACATTTTGAAGTTTTTCCTTTTGAAGCTCCCGCTCTAGTTTCTTCTTTTCCTTTTCAGCACTCTGGTTAGTCTTCTCAAAAGCCTTTATTAATTCCTTTTCTTGTAACCTGGCTTCCTTTTTTGCCCTTTGAATGACAAAAGGATAATTTTAAATAAGTTATGAACTAATGATTAAAACAAGAAATAGAAAGCTTAAAAAGAATAAGGAAAGAAAGATTTCTTACATGTCAGCATTATTCTTCTGGGACAATCTATCAACCAACATAGAGATCCCTTGTTTATTCAATACCTTCCTAAGTTTTATTGACGCTTGAATCAGATCAGCCTTATAGCTTTCTGTCTGTGGCGAATTTGCTAACGCTGACAATGTCTCTGAAATTATCCAAGGGCAAAGATGTCAGTCTAATGCACCAATACCGCGAAAGAAAGTACTCCAGTGCTTCATTCTTTATTCTGTAGGGAAATGAATAATGCACTAGGATGGTATGGATTTGAGATAGTTAACAGAACAAGTGGAAATTATAGAAAACAAATAAACAAGACACAGTTAACACAAAGACAATAGCATAGGCATGTGGCAAAATGCAATTGTGTGACCCTAATACCAAGTGTTTTCAAAACCAAAACAAACCGGCCATCCAAAGCTTAGGAACAAGCAGGACCACAGGTTCAATTACTAGTTCAGGTTTAAAAACACTATTCTAACCTATGAATTGCAAGTGGCACTAAAAAGTAATAATCTCACCATGAAGAGTAGAAATTCTCTTATGGATCTTGTTCCGAGCTATGCGTCGAATATGTACAACACTGCGAAGGGATGCAGGCAGCAACTTGGCATCTCTTGTCTGGTAAACCAAGTAAACAGATAACAAAAGGTCAATTACAAAATCATATTTACAGAAGCAGCCAAGGGGGGTAAAAGAAAAAAAGTAAGGTATCACCTCCCAGCACCAAAGGCACAAATCTGATTCGTCTTCCAACACATCAGTATCCGGGCTGGTAATGCCATACATTACTCTTTGTCCAATAGAGAGTAGAGTACAGCGAACTGAAGCCAAAGTAACTGCTTCTCTTTCCTTCAACTTCTCATAAATTTCCTCTGCTAATTTAGAAAATGGAAGATTTCTCTCCTCCAGCAAAAAAGCAATCATCGAGTTATTTGAAAAAGAGTTGGCATCATCAAGTTGTAGCTTAAGACCAGAAAACTCTTTAAAATAATCAACAAGTTCATCCAATTCTTGCTGGCATTGTGTTATAAGTGATTCATTGTTATGAATCATTTCCCCATCAATCCTTTTCCTTTTCAAATTCTTTTTACCCCCATTCTGTTCATCTTTCAACTCGGCTTGGCATTTCACCTTTTCCCCGACATCTTGAACTAATTTTGAAGGCCTGTTTGAGCTCAGTACTGAACCGCAAGGAAGGCCCGTGCTATTGGTAGAGTGAATTGACTTCTCAGCCAAGTGATCTTTGGTGCTCTCCCTTTCCGTTGCTTCAGTAAGACTATCATCAAGCACCATCAGATCCTCGTAGTTTTCAAGGGCTCTGTTGAGAACTACCTTGTCTTCCTCTTTCCCTGAGCAAATGTCTAAAACCATATCACCCCTGACAACTTTGGAAAGTTTGCATTCATCTGTTTTGTCAGTGACCGCAGCACCAGGAGAGGTCATTGTTACTCTATAGAGTATTTCGCAAAACAGGTATGAAAAATGGGAAGAAACAACTCCAGAAATTCCAATACAACTAAAGGGTTTCCTGTAAATAGCACGAACATCAAAATGAATTGCATTACAAGGGGAATATAGCAGTCACTACCGAAAAAGTAAAAAAAAAACAACACTTTTTTAGTTTTAGATACCCCTAGGCTGTCAATTCCAGGTCAAACATCTTCCAAGATCCTAAATTTCTCGACAACGGTATCCCTTGAGGATGTGAAGAACGGAGACTAATCAAAACCCTCTTCGACGAATAATGAATCTGAAAAGGCAGATGCTATTCTAAATTAACGCCGAAACCCCAGTAATCACATTATAAGGATGTACAAGAAAACCCTCATTTCCAGACTTCCTCATCGCAAGAAACCAAGAAACCTCACCATTCGCAGATCGTAAGATTACCTTTAGATCGGCCACAGTGGATAAGAGCAGCTGCAGAGAAACGATCGACGAGTCAACTTTTCTTCCCGATTTCTCCTCTTTTTTCCCACCGGTCTCGCTTGCTTCTTTGAACCTCGCCGCTTCCTTCGGCGAGACAATGAGAAGCCGATTATATCGGACGGCGGCGAAGCTCGCGCCAAATGATCTCGTAACGTATGGCCGAGATCGCATGAAGAGTGGCGATGGGAGAAAGGAACGTCACTGGCCGTTGGATCGACGTCGGTCCGTGAAAATGGGGATTGGGTTTCCCGCCAATTGCATTACGTTTTCCCTCGCAGCGTCGTTTCATGTCTTGCGAGTCCCAATTGGGCCGAGTTGGGCTTTGCCTTCTGATCTGTTTGGTCAACAATAAAAACATTTCCAAAAATAATTATTTTGTATTTTACTTTATTTTCTGATTTACAATATGATTTGTATTTAAGAGCTGGGGTCTTACCATATAAATACAATGTAAAATACGGTAAAGGACGAATAATCTTAAGAAAATTTTTAGAAATTTTTATAAATTTTTTAGAAATTTTTCGGAACTCGTATGACGAATTTAATGGGGATGAATTTATATACTAAGTGAAAGTCTATTTAAGTATCTCAATTAAAGTGAGAGTTGATAAATTTAATTAACATATGGTATATATCAAAACCTAAGTTAATTTTTTTTTATTCCCTTCTCCTCTTTATTCTTCCTCCCGATCTCATTCCGTCGCCTTCTCCCCTCTCACGACACCAAGCCACCGTCGATCCCCTTCCTCTCCCTCATCCTCCTCGCATCGTCGTCACTCGTCAACCACCATGGCTTGAAGCCAGACGATGACCGCTGCACACTGCTTCACCTTCTGATTCCCCCTTTCTCTTCCCCCATCTCCGTCGACTCTCCTATTCAACTCCACTGCCTGACGCCACGTCACCCGATCGAGGGTCGTCGTCGCCCGATCTGTTGACCGCCACTGCCCAACGTCGATTGCTAGACGTCGAGTGCCACCCGATCTTCTCTCTTTGGATCGTAGACAGAAGTTGAGCGTCCGAGTCAATCTGTCGCATGTGCCCTAGCCATCGAACCACTGCTGCCCAGGAGTTGCAGCTTTTCT
Organism: Zingiber officinale; assembly: GCF_018446385.1. NCBI lineage: Eukaryota > Viridiplantae > Streptophyta > Magnoliopsida > Zingiberales > Zingiberaceae > Zingiber > Zingiber officinale. The sequence goes on from NW_024589830.1 coordinate 59,191, forward strand.
TCCTCCACGATTTCCTCTCCCCCTCGCTGTGCACCGCGAGCTGCCCTGACCACGCGATCGTCGACAACCACGAAGCAATCGAGCGCCTCTGGTTCAGTCTCACAACCTCTAGCGCAGGTTTTGGCCGCGATAGGAGTAGCAGCCATCTGCCACTGTCGTCTCGCAACACCATTGCTTTGCCACATCACTGAGCGTCAACATCGATCGATCACCACCGCTTCACACCAAAGCAACATACCCACTCATGGTGTTGAGCCCAACCTGTTAGGGTCATTGTCTTCCTTTGCTCTGATCTGGTGCCACCAGACACTGTTGTTTATGTCATGGTCGAGGAAGAAGAAGGTTAGGTAATGGTCCTTTTAACTTCAACGATGATGTAGTTTTTGGTATATTACTATAATGGTTCTTAATTAGTTGGATTTAGGAATTGTTTTCCAATTGGTAGTAGAGGCATTGTAGCTCCGATCACTAATTTTGGACAACAAGTTTCGTCGGGTATGAGTCAGCAGGGCATATCTGAATTTGGGTGAATGGTTGACATTGATCTATGTTTAGTTTAAACTATTGGATTGTGGAATAATTAATGATATGAGTTTGGTTAATTATTAGATTGGTTACGAAAGAAATTGGGAGATCATTGGGTTAGATTTCTTAGGATTTTGGTTTGCGTTATACATTAGATCTAAGTGTCGATTGTGTACTTATTCCAGGGTTCTGATTCATGATAAGAGGTTAAAGATTGAGATTTGAGTTTAACTAGTTAATGTATATGTGATTAGCTAAACTGTACATCATGTAATTTGCAGGAATTGATTCGAGACGAGTGTCTCGACATGGGATTGTTCGGATACGAACTACGTAAAGGCGGGTACCTTTGACTTATCTCTTTCGATATTGTCATTCTAATATGTGTAATAGGTTATAACTAGTAGTAATGGTTATGTTTATATTTGTTTGGTATGTCACTACTTGATACTCATAGTATGTCCATACTGTTATCTGTTATGCATTTATATTTATGTCTTTTGATTTTTGCCGTGTGTATTTATGTTCATATAAGTAGTGACATACAATGCATTACCAAATATAGGCCTAGCTACTAGATATACTTAGCATGTGTAACTTATCACATGTCATGTGTACCTAGATTTATACTTAGCATGTGTACCTAGATTTATACTTGTCATGTGTACCTTATTACCTGCCATGTGTACCTAGATTTATACTTAGCATGTGTACCTTATTACCTGACATGTGTACCTAGATTTATACTTGGCATGTGTACCTTATTACCTATCATGTGTACCTAGATTTATACTTGGCATGTGTACCTTATTACCTGCCATGTGTACCTAGATTTATACTTGACATGTGTACCTTATTACCTGCCATGTGCACCTAGATTTATTACTTGGCATGTGTATCTAGATTTATGATATATAGATCATTGTTATAGTCTCGGGTTTTCTTTTGTATATATTATTTGGAGGTTGATATTTTCAGGAGTTACATGCTTAGTGTCATGCGCCATCTTGCATGATTGCATGCTGAGCAATTGTCGGCTCCTTTATAGTTGAGCACATCACCAGTTACATGATCTGTACACACAACCACTCATGGATTAGTGATACATCAGGCAGGGTGTGTGCAGTTTGCTCTGTCAGGACTCCGCTCGCCCGCTCATGGGTAGTGGTGGCGTAGCGTCATAGCATACAGAGATCTCTCCTCTTGACTATGACACAGGGAGATGAGAGCTTCGGCTCTCCCACTATGTTTGGGGTAGGAGGATAGATAAACTCGGACAGCATCCTATCCACTCAGTCACTCAAGAGTAGTGATGGAAGAGTGCACAGTTGTCATAACCCTACCCACTCGGTTTCACCATCGCGTGTGAGATGGCTGACTGACGTCAGGGGGGACCATGTCATTTGCATCATATGCATGAATTACATTTATTTCTTGTGATTGTTGCATTTTTGCATGTTGCATTTTTGTGGTTACATATGATTGACATGCATACAGGAGACATGATGTATTTGGTCTGACGACCCTACACTTGTTGGTATGGTCCATACCCTTATGTTCGGCTAGAAGGTCCTGGTGAGTACAGTTTCTTCTGTTATTCAGTTTTGCATTACCTATTTTTATTCAGCAAACTGTATTGCATAATTATTACTGATAGTTATATCTTACCATGCATGTCAGATCGATACCTGCTGAGTTCTTGAACTCACCCCGATGACTTATTGAGCTTGGGTTTTCATAGCTCATTGTCCCTCTTCTATCTTTATCTATTATATATTTAGAATTTTTCTCGAATTCAATAATGTGAGCCCATTGTAATCATATCAGTGACCATTATCGTTGATGCGACAAACACATTTACTTGCTATTACCATAACACAAATCTGATTTGCAGACTTTGTGTAAAACTCTTCACTTTCCTTGTTTTCATTGATTGGAAACCACTCGTAACATTTGATCATATTAAACTTTATTTATTAATATACTATTTAATCACATCAAAATTTATTCATCAAATATAAGAATTTGACTTTCTTAATAGTAAATTAAGAAACTAATACTTGTATAACCCTCAATAGTTTAGAGATGCAACTAACCGTGAGTTCACAATTATTTGTAATTCAAAATGATGCTCGTTCTTTATTCGGGCATACCCTTAATGGCTTCATCCCATTATCAAACTGCTTGATTATAGGATGTCAGAACTAATTATTATTAACACCTAATGAATTAAGATAAAAGCGTCTAACAATACTACCTCATGACTCTCTATGTATCACCGAATAATGTTTGTAATAACCAGTCGATTATGATTAACGAACAGTTCGGTCCCTTCATCTTATATATCTTGATAGAATCTATAAGTATTGGTACATGATGTGCATAGATTATATATATTTTTAGGCATTATTTGATGCACATTTACTTATATTTTATGAATATAATCTATACTTATTGCACAATATTTCAATATTATGTTATACTTCTATTTTTATTTTATTTTGATATATACTCTTTGTATGTTTTGATTGACAGGACGTTGTTTGGAGTGAAAATGGAGTAAAAAATACATATTGAAGCGACTTGTGAAGATCATCAACATGGGTCGTGAGTCCCGACACAATCGTGTGCTCTATTTCGATGCAAAATAGGGGCAGACTGTGCCTCTCACCAGCAGCCAACCAAGGGGCGGTCGTGTGGAAACACATGGTCGTGCCCCCCTTCCATAACCGTGCCATATTTCTAGAGCCGCTTGAAGGGGTTAGTCGTGTCTATCCACCCAAAGCTATTCATGTCATGGTTGTGCCTTCAAGCACAATCATGTGGCGGAGAATACAAAGGGGTCGTATAGCGTGGAGTCGGAGCCAAATCGTGCAAGAATAGGGTTGTGTTGAATCTGGGCAGACTAATTTTGAAACGGTCATAACTTTGCGTTCGATTGGAGTTACGGGTTGTTTCATATACCAAATTGTAGCTAACTTCAAGATCTAAAACTTTACTATAAGTTCAATAGAGCTAAATCATGGTCTTGTCATGCTTAAAGGCACGGACGTGCCTCCCAGCTGCGGCTGCATCTGGTCCTCCGTCTAGCTTCAGACCAAACTTTAAACCACTATAACTTTGGGTTAAATTGGAACTAGGGCTTGATGCAAATACCAAAATCTAGATAATTTCAAGGGTTACAATTTTAGTTCAGGGTAAAACATGAGAAAATTAGGTTTACGAGGTGAAAGTTTCATTTTAGCAAAGTCTTATAAACCTGACAGATTTGGACAGTTTGGAGGAGGTGTAAAAACGGTCAAAAAAACTATTTCTTTGACTCATCTTTGGGTTTGAGACTTCATCTCCTCCCTTGGAGAAGGGTTCTCCATATCATCTATCCAGTTACAGAGCAAGGGAACGCCCCTAAAGATGTCAGAGTTCAAGAATAAGCATTCTCTCTCTATTTCCATATATTAAGTTATAGTTTACTATTTTTCTTCGTTCTTTGGTTGTATTCATTTGTAATGCAGTAGATCCTATAATTCTTAAGATGTAAGAAGTAGGTGTATGATGTATGAACTATGTATATGATCATTTTCATATTCTATGATATGTTTATGATTTATTTATGTGTATGAACTATAGATATCCACACCTATGGGTATGTGATAAATCTTTACAATACACTGACTCCTATACATTTCGTTACTACACAAAATCTTATCACCTAATGACCTTAATTAAGTCGGTAATGAAGTAAAGTACAACCCAATATGTAGAGTCTCAATGTTGTCCCGGGTCATAAGGACTACTAGCGTATAGCAACAATTAAAAATTTATCTATTCGACAAATGATAACCACTTGGAAAGTTCATGTGAGGGTTGTTGATGAACTCATCAAATGAGCATCCATTTGTATGCTTGAACATCTCTATGTGTCTTACCAATGAAACATGGTACAATATATTACATATGCTAGTTTCTGACTCAAATGATATTTTATCCTTGTTTATTATGCGACATAATTGACTTATAACATGTTTAGAATATACAGTAATATTGATGTATTTCATGATGATCAATATGTACCATCATAACTCACTATAGTATATTCAAGAACTTTATATATTCATCGAGCATAAGTATAAAAATAAAGTAAATGCCTAAATAAATTAAATTATATTAAACTAAAAATTATTTATTTACAAGAGTTAATAGAGTCCTAGCCAATAGTTGACTTTGTAAGGCACCTACTCTTATAGATGCATGCCCTTTATGTTATTCCCTTTTCAAATAAAATCATAGGTGACTTAGTCAATCAAAGCATAAATATTTTGGGAAAGCCAAGAAACTTGCATATAATATGTGAGAATAGAAGATAAAATTAAAGATGTCAAATATAATCCTAGCTTTATTTAAATACTTATGCTTCTAAACTACTAAGTGAGCCTGCATCTTATCTATAATAGAAGTAACATCATTCTTGGTCCTCCCTTAGAGAATTGTAAACTCCAAATACTTGCCCAAGTTGGTAGTACTACGGGTGAAACATATAGCAGTGAGATGTTCTACTTTTTGTCTTGGCACACAAGAAGAATAGTAAGCCACGAATTTAGTCACATTAACTTTTAACCCCTAAACTTCATTGAAAATCTTGAAAAGATTAACCACAATTCTAAATTAAGAATTTTTTTACTTTAGTGAATAGGAGGACATCATCAGCTAAAAATAAATGAAATACACCAGACTTATTTTTAGAGATCTTGGTAGGGATCCAACTTCTCATAACAATCTCATTATTAATAGTAAATGATAGTTTCTCAATGTAAATTACAAAAAGGTAGAAAAAGAAGAAGAAGAAATGACGCATGATTAATTTAACACAATTCCAAATAGCCTTAATCCACGTGATAAGTCTTTTAAATATATTTTTTTAAAAGTAATATCACCTTTCTTCTTCTTAAATTTATGCATATTATGAATAATTTCTAAGAAAATAATAATATTACCTGAAGTATCCCTTCGTACAATAAGAGTTTCTGCAATTATTGAGTCAAAGGTACCTATAGCAAAACATCCTTAACAAGCTTCCAAATATCATTTCCCACAATATGTCAGTACTGTTTGAAGAAGATATACCATGAAATCTATCTGATTCGGGTACTTTATAAGGGTTCATAGAGTTTAATGACCTGGATACTTCCTCCTTACTAACAGGATCTGTAAGCACAGTTCTACCATGCTCATCAAGTGAAGGCATATTAGGATTCATAAATTGTTGATAATTACCTTGATAGGAAGAGCAGAACAAAGATTTTAAAAAACTCGAGGGCTTCCTCTTGAAAAATAATTTCATCTTAATATCAAATGCAATTAGGGAGATTGAAAGCATGAGTTTTATTACATTTTTTTTCCCAATGGCCATTTGTGCATGGAAGAATGAAGTATTTTTGTCACCAAGTTTGACCCACGACTCTCTAGACTTCTAGAACCAATGAATCTCTTCCTAAAATAGCACCGGATTATATTCATGCTAAAGAGCTTCTTCAAGGTAAATCAAAGTAATTGAATCTACCCTTTCTAGCTTCTTTTGGATCATCTTTATGTTAGCATCAATCTCTCTCTTATTTTAAATTTTTTTTCTGAAGATCTCATGATTAAACTTAATAGCTTATTCTTTAACTTTCTCTAAGATAGCTACATGTCTTTCTCGCCTATCATACCAGGCTTCTTCTATTATACTTTTATAATCATTATGCACAATCCATGCAACTTCAAACCTGAAGGGTCTAAAGCCTCGAGTTTGAGGCAATCCTCTCGAGCGAAGGAGAATGAGATTATGATTTGAGTATATCACACTAAGAACCTTAATAAAAGCTTTAAGAAAGACTAGACACCACTAAACATTGGTCAATCCTCTATCAAATTTTTTTGGGAAATGGTTCTATTCCCTCTACAAGTCCTATGCCAAGTAAATCTACCTCTGTTAGTGTGCATATCAACAATCTTACATTGGCCCAAAATATTCACAAAGGCATCAAACTCTTGATTGGCGAAAGATGTCACTTCTTTGATCCTTGATAATCATAATTTCATTAAAATCTCACAGAAGAGCCCAAGGAGAATGAATATCAAACTCTTGTTACAAATATGATGCCAAAAAGCAATACAGTTAGAAGGAACGGGACTCGCATACACACCTTTGCAAACCCATTTTTTAATATCTATAGCAATGGTAAAAGTCACAGAATAAGGAGAGATATCCATGACGATCACCACGTAGTGATCGAATTTTAAATTAAAATACAGAGATCGCCAGCTTGGCCACGAGCTTCAATAATAGTTATTGGCGTGTGATCGACCTTATTATAGAAAGTTTAGTCCTCTCAAATTGAATGTGTCTTCATAAGAAAAATAAACATAGGATGACATTTTCGAATAACCTCTTTGATGTGTCTTCTTGCCCTAATATTGTAAGCTCTCCTTATATTCCTGGAGATGATAGTAATATCTTTAAATTTATACAAATAAGATTAGGAATAAAAACCAAGTAATAAATACCATCAATAAACCCATTATTCAAAATGATAAAAAAAAAAAAAAGATCAAACCTTTGAGACCTCTATCTCCACCTCACAAACACTATGAGTTTCCTCAACATACTATTTTCTAGACTCAGTAGTGTTGGGTGGATGATTGTCATCAATAAATCAAAATTGGTATGGGTCAAGCTACTCAATATTCATCGTCCTTGGAGAGGGAACGCATCAACTGATGTTCGTATTAACTCGTTAACTTGCTTAAGAAGATCATGAGATTCTTTTCCATAATTATACAATGTCAAATTGGCAAATTTTGAAAGCTCCTTATATTTATTCCCTCTTGATAGTGCGTTACCTTTTTTTATCCTTCCCATTTTAAAGTTAAGTGTTATTTTTTCTAGGTAACTATCATCCACTACTTATGAATCTCTTCCTCCTCCTTATGCAAGCCAATTAAGGTAGCCTCTAATCCCATATTTCTCTCCACATTTGTTGCAACTTCCTTAACTGGTTCACCAACAACCAGCAAGTTAGTTGTCTCTGGAACTTTCTCCAACTCCTTCGACAACGGTTTCTTAACCAAATTGTTTATGGTCAGATGATGAAATTAAGCACTCACACTCTATGTTGGTAATTTGAGAGCATGAAATCGAAACTACACAAAGATAAAACAAAGCGATGCGGTAATTATAAACTCACAGTGATTTTCCGAAGTGCTGTAGTTGAAGACGCCGGCGGTCGACGAAGAGGCTGCCGCTGTCAGAAGCACGATCACGGAACAATCGGAAAGCGCTTCAAAGTTCACAAGTCAAATCCCAGCCGAATGCTCTCCCTTTGCTCTCACACGATCTCTCGGTGCTCCTTGATCACCTCCGCCAGAAGCTCTCTCTCTTGATCTGCACTTGGACGCCTCTTATAAGAAGGCTAAGGAAGACGAAGGGGAAAGGATGCCCCTTCGTCTCCTCGGTGTTTGCAGGAAAAGGAGAGTAACGAAGGGAAACCCTTCGTCTCCAGTAACGCCCAAACGCCCAACATCTCCCACTCGTCCAAGTGAATCCATATGGTCACATAGACCATGTCAGTCACATAGACCATGTCAGTCACATAGACCATATCAGTCACATAGACTACAAGGTGATCATGTCACGAAGACCAGAGCTAAATTTGTCACAAAGACTAAATAAGTCACGCAGACTTTATGAAGATCAAGTCACGAAGACCAGAGCAAAATTTAGTCACAAAGACCAAATAAGAAAATCCATTCCATATATTAGGGAAAATGGTTCGTGCGACAACAAGCACAGTGAGCATTCAATTGCTAAGAAGATTGTCACACCTTACTTAGTTGCTCCACAGAACAAATCAGAGACATAAATGTCCATAGAACGAATCAAAGACAAAATGACTTGCTTTTACCCCAGATTAAATTATTTACATCATCATGAACATCTCTAATCCCTCATTTTGACCATATGTTAAGAGCATGTTCAATATCTCAAATCAAACAAATTATTCACAATTACATTTTATGTATTGAACTAAAAATGTAACTGGTACCAGTGAATAAATGTCATAGATGTAAATCAATCTTAATCTTTCTTTTTAGCTAGAATTCATTCATTTTAATCAGTTGCTTTCCTAGTTATGCTCCATAGACCAAATCATCCATAGCCAATAGGAAACATGCCAAAGTAGCAGACACTGATCAGAACTTCAAGTAGACAGCTAAATAGTCACTTAGGGTAAAATCGAGATTAACTGATAATCTCAAGGGTCTCATATAGTAGAGAAGCAGGGATCCATTCTCCTACTACCTTCTTGTCGCCATAGCACATGTGGTATGAATCACATGCTACGATGTTATTCTCTTTACTAAAAAGAGCGCATGTTTTTCTCAAATTTAACATCATACAGATTTCGATCTAGACATTCCCAATGTCTAATCCTGAATTCAACATATGAATTCTAATCTGACTTCAAGCAGATTCAGTAAATGGTGGGTGCATTTACTCCAATCATTACATAAATGATCTCATCTTGACACAAATATCAAGGTGACCTTAATTATGGGTATGTCTCTATTCACAGCTACATAAGCTGTCTCATAAACAATGGTCTTACCTCTATTCGTACTTAACAAATAGAGATGATTGTCCATGTGAGTGGACCAATCCCAATCTGCCAACATGCTTATCGAGACTTTTATTCGAATGTAACCAAGACATATACACTGAATATATCATGAAATTTTTTATTTATCAAAATGTCTTTACAATTGTTACATATTCGAAGTTCCAAAGACTTCACATGCCCATGAAATGACTCTTTAGTCAATGGCTTAGTAAAAGGATCAGCAAGCATATTCCATGTAGGGATGTACTCAAGAATAATCTTTTTCTTGTCAACAATATCCCTTACAAAATTATACTTAATTTCTATATGCTTGCCTTTGCTGTGGTATTTGGGATTCTTGGAAAAAGCTATCGCAGCTTGACTGTCACAGTACACAGTAACAGGACTCCCACTATCCTCAGATACTCCAGGAACCTTCTTAGCCAGACAGCCTCTTGCACAGCCGCTGCACAAGCCACATACTCAGCTTCCATTGTCGACAAGGCTACACAAGCCTGCTTCTTGCTGTTCCATGAGATGGCGCCATCATTCAGCAAGAAGACATAGCAAGATGTGGATTTTCTGTCATCAAGGTCCCCTGCCCAATCTGTATCTGAGTAGCCACTTAGGCTCATATTTGATCATTGGAAATAGAGGCAATAATCAGCTGTTCCTTTAAGATATCTGAATACCCTCTTCACCGCTTTCCAGTGTCTCGATCCTGGGTTTGATTGGAAACGACTAACTAAGCCAACAACATACTTATATCAGGACGAGTACACAACATAGTGTACATCAAACTACCAATAACACTGGCATATGATTTTTTCTTCATTTCGGCTATTTCCTCAGGAGTCTTGGAATACATATTTTTGCTCAAAACAGTACCTTTTGCTATAGGCGTTTGTTCAATGTTGTAATCTGACATATTGAAGTGTTGCAGCATCTTAGTGATATAAGCTTCTTGAGACAAACCCAAAAGCCTCTTTGATCGGTCTCTAACGATCTTCACTCCTAAGATGTACTTTGCTTCTCCCATATCTATTATGTCAAATTGTGATGAAAGCCAACTTTTGACTTCTATTACATTCTTTATGTCACTTCCAGCTATTAGCATATCATCAACATATAATGATAAAATGACAAGCTTTCCTTTTTCCTTTCTTAGGTAAACACCATGATCCTCATTGATCATTTCGAAACCATAAGATAATATTACTTCATTAAATCTTATGTTCCATTGTCTTGACGCTTGCTTTAGCCCATATATAGACTTCCGAAGTCTACATACTCTTTTCTCTTGGCCTTCAGCAACATAACCTTCTGGTTGTACCATATAGATTTCTTCATCAAGAATACCATTAAGGAAAGCTGTTTTTACATCCATCTGATGTAATTCCATGTCATAGTGTGCTACTATAGCTAGGATGACACGTATTGACACAAACTTTACAACTCGGGAGAATGTCTCTTCAAAGTCAATACCCTCCATTTGGGTATATCCTTTTGCAACTAATCGAGCTTTATATTGATTAATCGATCCATCTACTTTCCTCTTTACTTTGAGAATCCACTTATTCCCAATAGCCCTTCGGCCCGGAGAAAGATCGACTAAATCTCAAACTTGATTCTTTCTCATTGACTCCATTTCTTCATCCATTACAACTTTCCATTCTTTTCTAACTGAGCTGCTCAAAACTTCTTCAACTATTCGAGGTTCCTCATCGTCAACTGGGAGAACCATTAATGCCTCATTCTCAATATCAAACCTTCTTCGAGGAATAATTTGACGACTACTTCTTCGAAGGTTAGACTGTTGAGAAACTGACTCATTCAGTGGTAAATTACTCCCACTCGGTTGACTAGATTCAGGCATCTCCTGATTCGTTGATAAAGGAACATTATCCTCCTCCTCTATCTCATATAGAGGAATTGTCTTATCAACTTCACCTCGTGTTGGGAACTCAGTTTCTAGAAAAGTAGCATCTCTTGACTCTATTTCAGAGATGGTTCCATCTTGTCGCTCACCAATAAAAACATAACTCTTAGAAGTCTCAGAGTACCTTATAAAGATACATTTTTACCTCTGGGTCATAATTTTTCAAATTCGTGAGTTTTATCATGAATGTAGGCAGCTGAACCCCATGGTCTCAGATTACTTAAATCCGGCTTTCTACCTGTCCAACGTTCATGTGGGATAGATGGAACTGACTTTGAAGGTACTTTGTTAAGTATATAGGTTGCAACTAATAATACATCTCCCCAATAGGAGATTGGCAAATTAGCCTGTGCCATCATAGACCTAACCATTTCAAGAAAAGTCCTATTTCTTCTTTCAGCAACCCCATTTTGCTGTGGAGTTCTAGGGATAGTAAGCTGTCTAATAATCCCTTTCTCATTACACATTGTCCTGAACTGATCAGACAAATATTCTCCTCCACGGTTAGTGCGCAAGGTTTTAACCTTACGTTCCAATTGATTCTCAACTTCGTTCAAGTAACGAATAAAGCAATCCAATGCTTCAGATTTGTGAGAAATCAAATACACATGACCAAAATGTGTGAAGTCATCGATAAATGTAATGAAATAAGAACTCTCATTTCTAGCCTTCATATTCAATGGACCACAAATATCCGAATGAATTAATTGCAATGGTGATTCAGCCCTAATAGCCTTACCAAATGGTTTCCTAGTCGTCTTTCCAGCAAGACAATGCTCACATACAGACAAGTTAATCTTAGCATGAGTGCCTAATATGCTCTCCTTATCTAATCTATTCATTCGTTCTTGTCATATATGTCCCAATCTAGCATGCCAAATTTCATCATTAACATCAGCATTACTAGTAAGAGCAATATTTGAAAAACAACTATTATTATTTGGTTCTATATCAAGAACCATAAAATCATTTGTTACATAACCATATCCAATTAACACAGAGTTAATTCGAAGTTCCACACAACGGCTATAAAAATTTACATTGTAACCTAAATCAAGAAGACAAATAACGGAAACCATATTCCGTCGAATCTCAGGAGCGTACAGGACATCATGTAGAAACAAGGTGCCTCCACCACATAGGTTGAGCTTGAAAGTGCCAATTCCTTTGACTTCAATTCTTGCATTGTTTCCTACATATATCTATTTGTTGTCAGCTGGTACCCGACGGTACTCCACATATGTAGCTCGATCACGAGCTACGTGGTTCGTTGCTCCTGAATCTACAATCCACAAAGGATACGAATCAGCTAACAACACTGTACTTGCAACATATTGCTCGTGGAAAGAAGACAAAAATGGATTTACTTTTTTAGGCTCAGTACAATCCCGAGCAAAATGACCCTTCTTGCCACAGTTGAAGCAAGTCAACCTGCTCTTAGGTTTTTGTCCATATTTCTTTCCTTTCTTCTTGATTTGTTTTTTCGTAGCAACAGCATTAGCCTCCTTTCCTTTCCCCTTTCCTTTCTTAAACCACTTGTTCTTATTCTTGGAACTAGAACCTTCAGCTACAAAAGCTTGACCCGAAATCCTTGCAGATTCAATCCTCTCCGCCTCAAGTTCCACATGCCGTGAGACATCAGTGAAAGTCTTGATACTTTCACTATGGGTCAGATTCTGTTTCATCGTTTTCCAAGAATCAGAAAGGGAACGGATAACTACCTAAACATGTTCTTCATCGGTCAACGTATAACCAGCAGTCTTAAGCTCCCGAATCATGTTACCCATCTCCCTGAGATGTTGGGCCATGGTAACATTCGAGCGTTTTTTACAGCTTTCAAACTTAATAGTTAGCTGACGGAGCTTACTCAGACTGACTCCACTGTACTTCTCTCTAAGGGCTACCCAGACAGCATGAGCCGATGGTAATGGCTCATATTTAAATACCAGGTCATCTACCATTGAACTAATCAATATATCCTTAGCAATGGAGTCCTTCCTTTTCCATGCCTCATAGGCATCAAGGTCACGTCTGTGCTGTGCTGTAGAACCATCAGCTGGTTCTTTCATGATTTGATTTACAGCCTCTAGAATTTCTTGTTCCTCAAGGACATATTGTATCTTGAGGTGCCAGATTTTGTAGTTATCCCCATATAATTTCTCACCCTTATTGAGTTCAGCTATGATGTTTTTAGTTGCCATGATCTACATAAATAAACAAATTATTTATTATTTCAGTGTAATTCATATATGTGCAACTATTTATTGACTCAGTGTAAATTAGAGTTAGTTTACAAAATCAAGTGATAACATTGTTTCCACTTATCATTTGTATGTTCTAATCTAATCAACACTGATCAATTATATTACACATATCCCAACTAATGACAAATCATTTTATATGAACGAATCATATCATGAAATGAACTAATCATTTCCAAGTTAGTTAACATATAACATAACTTTTATTATATAATTCTGTTCGTACAAAACAACAGAAATTATTACATGACTCAAAAACTAGATGAGCTAACACTGCTCGTACATAACGACAACAAACATAACACTAATAGACTAGATAAGCTAGCACTACTCCCACTAGGATAAATGCTAGAGCAGTGGGTAATTACATCCCGTTCATCCTGGATTCTATGATGGGTGGATTAGCCTCAGATGTATCCATCAGATCCATTTCTGGATCTTCTACACATTCTTGAGGATCCTCCTCTGATTCTTCTGGATCCATCTCTAGATCCTCCTTGGGATTCATCTCTGGATCCTCCTCTGAATCTTCAGGATCCATTTCTGGATCCTCTTCAAATTCTTCGAAGTTCATTTCCGGATCATCTTCAGATTCTTCGGGATTTGTATCATCCTCTAAATCTTCAGAATCCATTTCTGGATCCTCCTCAAATTCTTCGAGACCCATATTTTCGGGATCTGGATTCTCTTCAGATTCATCAGGACCTCATTCCAAATGAAGTAACTGTCTGCACATCTCTGAGTATGAGATGTGCCCTTCAGACTCATCCCAAAGTTGGAATGTTATCTGTCTTAGATGTTCCGATAATGAATAAACCAGATACCATCTTCTTTCTATTTCCTGAACTAGATACCCTTCTTGCTCGAGATTCCAGAACAACCAATCGAGCCGACCAATAAGCCTACCGACTCCGTGATCCGGGTCATATTCCAGCTTCTTGATCTTCTCCCATAGCTCATGTTGTCGTTCATAGCGACTAGTCATCGTGTATATCGTTCTTTGTATCTGGAATTGAAAAACATGATGTCAGTATAAAACCGACTGACTAGTACAAAAACGGTCAAATTCAATTTCCACATATAGAACAAAATATACAGTATACACAAGCAATTAAGAAAAACAAATTTTCTTATTTTGGGGAGTCTCATGTGACTGACACATTAGATTGGTCGATCATGAATCCAAATCTTAAACTTAATCTATTGTCCTCATTAGAACTAATCTAATTGGACCTATGTTCTGTTATTGTTTAAGCTCATTTGAGTCAATCATAGACTTATTAATCAAACTCAGGTTCGTTTGACTCGTCCAATTGCCCATTGGATTAAGTCTGACTCATTAGAACAAATCCAATGTTTCTGATCAAATTTTGACACAACGGAACTAATCCGGTCATATTTGATCAACACAACTTCTGTAATCAAGAATACCCAATTAATTCAATAATAAACCGGACTGGTTAAACTAACAAAAAATTTAAACCAGCTTTAGGTATCATTGAATCAAATTGGTCTGCCTAAATCAATTAATAATTTAAACCAGACCTGGGTTTGATTGATCAAGTTGGTAGGGTTCTATTTTCGGTAAATTGAACCATAATTTAATTAAATATTTATTTATTAATTAATAATACATTCCTATATGTATTTAATTAGTTAATAAAAATATTTAATTAAATTTACTTACTGTTCATGTGAAGAAGAAAAATTTAAATTTATGCATGCATTTTTTTTTCACGTTTTTTTTTGACAGTGCTTCATAAAAATACTGTTCATACCTTTTTCACTCTTGAATCGATTCACGCTTGTTCTTGAATTGATTCAAGTGCATGAAAAAAATTAAAAAACACAACTTACTGTTCATGCATTTTTTTTTCGATCGATTCGTGAATCGATTCAAATGCAAGTTTTTTCCATGTGCTTCGTCAAAAGCACTGTTCATGATTTTTTTCAATCGATCCGTGAATCGATCCAACAACTATGCGTGATTTTGAATCGATTGGAATACAATTTCAATCGATTCATTCCAATTGAATCGATTGATTAATCGATTCAATTGATGAACAACATTCACTGTTCATCATCTTCTTCACGATATAAGAAGAAAAACGTGAGTTTTTTCACGTCGATTTTCATGCTTTCAAATCTAGCACGCTCTGATACCATTGTTAGTAATTTGAGAGCATGAAATTGAAACTATACAAAGATAAAACAAAGCGATGCGGTAATTATAAACTCACAGTGATCTCCCGAAGTGCTGTTGAAGACGCCGGCGGTCGACGAAGAGGTTGCCGCTGTCGGAAGCACGATCACGGAGCAATCGGAAAGCGCTTCAAAGTTCATGAGCCAAATCCTAGCCGAATGCTCTCCCTTTGCTCTCACACGATCTCTCGGTGCTCCCTGAACACCTTCGCCAGAAGCTCTCTCTCTTGATCTGCACTTGGACGCCTCTTATAAGAAGGCTAAGGAAGACGAAGGGGAAAGGACGCCCCTTCGTCTCCTTGGCGTTTGCAGCAAAAGGAGAGTAACGAAGGGAAACCCTTCGTCTCCAGTAACGCCCAACACTCTACACAAATGAGATGAAGACCCTTGTATTGTACTTTATATCAATGACCCTTCATTCATACCTTCCCCACCACAGGCTTAGTGAGATCAATCTCCACACATATTCTTACAAGTCTCCCTCTCTCCACCCTCAACATATTCATGTCCACTATGATAGGTGACCCCGTGGGTCATCCGAGTTGGTATGTGGCGAGTGTTGCCACAATGAGGTCGCAGGGTCGATCCTCGGGGCAGCTGAGGAATAAATCCTCTATCCCCGTATTATACCCTATCCGTCACATGCTCGCTCGGATGCTGCGATTTACCTCCCTCGTGATGGCCTTGGGTCGGGTACGACGGGAGCGCTGGGGGCGAGCGTTTCGCCTTTTGCCACAATGCCACAATGTCCACTATGATAGGTGTCTCCTTTGGGTAATGTAGTAGTTAAGGCATGGAGTGTTGCCACATGAGATTTTGGGATCAAAATTCGACGCGTCCCAGCAAATCTTCCCCCATGTCTTGGCCACCTGCACTAATGACTAGTAGTCATCCGTGATTTACCTCCTCCATATTGGCCTAAGGTTGGGTTAACGGGAGCGTTGGGGATGAGCGAATCGTCTTTTTGCCACATGCCCATTATGATAAGCCTTTTAACAATTGAAGCAAGAGTCAAGAGAAAGTTTTCATCATAATAAACTAAATTTAACCCTAGAAAATAAATCCAAACTAAGATCTATCAATAGTCGCTAAGGGGATACAAATTCTGGGTTCCAGTTGGTCACCGCTATATAGTGATAAAAACCATCCTCCTTGGCCTTCGCTTTATCTGCTTCAAATTCAAACTTAACCATGTCACAACCATTATCGAAACATCCACTCAATTTCCACAACTTTTGTAGTCTCTCCTTCAATATCTTGTACCCTATATTTTTTCCTAGTAGTTTCACTACTACAAAATGAGCCTAAGATATCACTTTGAGAGCAACACTTTAGAAAATGTTGTCATATATCATATTTTAGAAAAAAACATGCAACACTTTCAAATAAGTGTTGCATTATAATTAAAATGCAACACATTTTTTAGAAGTGTTGCACTTGCATTAGAAAAGGCAATACTTTTTAGAAGAGTTGTAATATAAATACATAAGTTATAATTAAACCCTAAGCTTAATTTCTCCCCTCTCCCAATTTCTTTCCCTTTCCCCGATTCCTCTTCCTCTTTCCCTGATTCATCACAGTCGCCTCCCTCTCGCATCACCCTCTCATCGCCGACCGAGTGAGAACCACCGTCGCCCCATCTCTTCCACTTCACTCCGAACCCTAGCCTCCCAATCCACCGGAGCCGACCACTCTCTCTCGCGGATCTACTGCCCCTCTCGTCCGAGCGTCTCTACCATCTCAACCATCACGGGCACAAAACATTGTCGTGCTCAGTTCTATGTCACCACTGTGAGCAGATCTCGACGCTCACCGTCCCCCGAGCCCTTGTCGTTGCCACTGTTCCAGCCGAGTAGATGCCCCTTCTCCTGTTTGTACGACTACCACACTAGTCCATGTCCAGCCACCTACAACCATAATCCTCTCCGTAGCCACCCCAGCCATTCCACAGTTGCTGCCAGCTCCGTTGATACTCCGACCAGCTGTAGGGTTTTCCTCCTGAACATTGGAGCTATCATCAGAGAAGGAATTGTTGTTTTACCGTCAGTGAAGGTAAATTTGGTATTAGATCAAATTTGCTCAGTTTGTTAACATGAATCTGAACATTCATTTGGTTCATTGTTGGATCAATTAAGTGTTTATTAGCATTAGTTTTCTTCAAAATGGTTTCGCTTGTTTTCTCTCTTTTGATGGCTTCAGTGAGCTGTTTTTTATTGATTTTTATTCATTCTGGTGGATTTCAACTTGTTTTGGAATATTGGGGTTTTTGTTCTTTTCTTAGTGTTATTAAAGTTGTCAATTATTTTTTACTTGTACAATGTTAAGTTTAATCCTTCTCTTGGAAATGCGTGGCTGAATTTGTGCAATTGTATTGGAATAAGGGTGATTTATTTGCTGCAAAGAATTACTTCATGCCTGCTTTAAGCAAGGTAATTTTCTTGTTTCACTCGCTTAGATCTTTATTCATTGTACTAATAGGATGCTAAGATGTTCTGATATGAGATTGTGATGTTGTTGTGTTGCGGCCTAGGATCCCAATAAAAGAATACTCTATCAACTATCCATGCTTGAAAGAAAAATGGCTCAAGGCAAGCACTTACGTTTTCTGGTTCTTAAGCTTCTTTTGCCATTTTAGCTTGGTGGGTTTTATATTTGGAAGGAGAGCTGATTGCTATAATGAGAATTGATGAAACAATTGATCATGCTATTATTGGAATATTTTTCTAGTAATTTCATTATCGAATGTATGAGTAGCTTTATCTAAAGATGCATTTTATTAAAGAAATCCATTAATGGACTTATAAATGTTTAAGTTTTACAAGATTCTAATGGTCCATTGGGTGCCTTAGTAATACAAAAGAAATTAAAAGGCAATTTGCATTTTAGATTAATACTAATCAAGTTGTAATTTTGAACCTTAGATGCTTAAAATGAAAGGTGGAAGATGCCTTGAAGCCTAGAACACCTATTAAAGAAGTGTATCACTTGGTAATTCATTTCTTATGTCTCTATTGATGATATCAAGCTATTTAAACTCTTGGGAAATTCTCTTTCTTTTTCTTATGAGTATTGAACATTAGGGATCTAAAATCCTAATATTTAGTTCATACTTGTTTTTATATGTTACTGATGATTGACATTTTCTGTTGAGAAAGGTTGAGTATGAAACACCAATGGAAATGGTTTTGGTAATGACTATTAAACCTGGATTTGGTGGGTAGAAGTTTATACCAGAAACAATGGATAAGGTTATTGCACCGACTATTCTGTCTTAAATTTGTGATATTCCTTACCTTTTTGTCCTTTTAAATTCTATTCATTCGTATCTCTCAATTTCCATTTTAGGTACATGCATTGAGGAAAAATTTCCAAATCTTGATGTAGAGGTGAGTAAGGTCTCCCTTTTCTTGTGCATTATTAGTGTAGTTCTCTTAGTATATTTATTAAATATCTTATTAGCTTGGGAAACTTTGCCCCTTCCATCATCCCAACTTGGGGAAAGTGGACATTTGTTCAATGATTCTTTTGTAACAGAAACCCATTGGAATCATTTTCATCCCTGTATGAGTTTTATGTCTTGCATACAACAGCCTTAAGGCTCCAGGAAAGTTTGATTGTCTCTGGAAAATTAATCTAGTATGTTGCTGCCATATATTTGCAAATGTAGATAGTTCTTAAAGATTTGTAGAAGCAGATGCAGTTTATTTCCTTAGTTCTGGTGACTGATTTACCATTAGAAAAGAAGGAAAAATATTATTGAGTATGTTATGCTTCTTGTTTCCAATTCTTGGGCATTTAAGATGTTTAGTTCCTTCATCTGATATTAAACGTGTTAACCTGTTTAGTTTATTGTCAAAGCTCTGGTGTGTATAGAAAGATGATTTATGTAGAATGTGAAGATTCATTAACTGGTTATTTCACTCCAACTTGACCTGAATTTATTGTCTTTCTACTATTTATATTGTCTAAGGTTCTAAGAAGTTAAATGGAAAAATACAGCTACAAGCATCTTTGGTTATATGCTCGATATGACTCAATGTGATTTTTTGAACTCATTTTATTCTTTATGGAGTTGATAAGATGTTCTTGCTTTTAGCTGACTTGGTGATCTTGATTGGTGGCTGCATGTTTTGTTTACTCAATTATTTCTCTTTACTGCTTACTTTATTCTTGAAGAAGAAATAGTTAACATGCTTGTGACCAAGAGTCTTATGTACTTGTTATACATGCCTAAAATAACATATTAGGATACTTAGCTTTGAGTGTAGGTAGCCAAGCTTTATCAATGAAGTTCAATATACTCTTGTTAGTTTACTTTTATTTTGCTCCTTCTATGTTAATTGGTTGTGCTTCTTTATATTCAATTGCAATCATAGTTTCTCTGGAGTTTGCATGGTAATGATTGCTACTTTGTGTTTTTTGCAGGGGTATGTGGACAAGTATGTCAGTTATAGTTGTATTTGAGAGGTTCATTCTTAGCTGTGGCACATAGATTTGTATAGCTATGTAGAATTGTATGCCATAAAAGAATTGTGATGATTTGAGTTTTGAAATGAGCTTCACACTACAATATATATATGGCAAAGTTATGGGTGCGAACATGTTTATGCCATGTGGAGGGATTCATGAAAATATTAATTGATGGATTTTGTGTAATACTTTAGTTTACATATATTTAGATGTCAATAGTTGGTTTTTTTTCAATTTTAAGGAGAATATAGTGTTGCATATGAAGCAATAAGTGTTGTAAAATTTAGTTTACATATATTTAATGGGTAAAAATATTACCTTTTTAAAAATAAAATACAAATATAAGTGTTGCATATGAAGCAATAAGTGATGCATTTAAAAGGTAAAAAAATTAATAAAAAGTGTTGTATTTGTAGAGAAAGTGTTGCATCATTGGGTTAAAAAATTATAATAAGTGTTACTATTAATAATAAAAGTGTTGTTATTTCTCAAGAGTAACTCTTGGAAAACTTGATCACCAATTCCTCCAAACTTAATCTTCTGAACATTGTTTTTAGAACTCCCTTCTCCATCTGGCGAATCACCTAGTGGAGGTTGACAACTAACCTTATAGAGAAAACCATGTCTTCCATAATCTCCCCATATATAGAAGTTTAGATTTATGTAAGTTATATAGCAATAAAATAAAATAAAATAAAATAAAATCACTTGCTAGGTCTTTTAAATGTGTTATGATTAAAGAAAAAAATAATGATAAATAAGGTAACTAGAGATTGTCATGTGGTTTAGGGGAAGTCAATAGCCCAACCAAGGGAAGGTCAAAATCAACATAAATTCGCTCTCCGACTCCATGCGACCCATGACTCTATGGATCTTCGATTCCATACGGTCTCCAACTCCGTGTAGTCCCCGACTCCATGTGATCCATGACTCTGTGCAGTCTTCAATTCCATGTGGTCCTGAGTCTCCTACTCCATGTAGCCCCAGACTCCATACGATCCACGACTCCATGTATCTCCTGAGCCTTCAACTCCATGTAGTCTTCGACTCTAGGCCGTCTCGACTCCCATTTCCCAGATCCGGACTGGTATACCCAGTTTTTGATGGGCAAGGTGTTGAATTGTTGCTCATTGAAGATACGAACAACATTGCTATTTTCCCTTGAAAAAAGTGGGAAACACAATCGTGTAACCCCGAAGAGGTGGACAATGTAGCTATTTATTTCTATTAACATGCGTCATATAAGCACGGATCACGGAACATGTGGAGAACATGAAAGCACAATTACAATATAATTCTATAAAAGGTCGCCTATCCTCACAGGTGTAAGGAGTAACCATCTGAATCGAAGCAACTTCTACTACTCTCCTCCTCCGTTATGGTAGATTGACTTGAGCGTCGGAGAGTGACCGAGCCAAGATACCCCTGCAGTCATTCTAGTCCTCTCCTTTCTTTTCCTTTCTATTCCAACTGATCTCTTCCTGAAACCTCGCTGCCCCCGAGGTGATTGAAGACTTGGTTAACATCAACACCAATTTACTGATGATTCGTTCGTTGACGATGTTACACAAGATCAAATAACTTTAAATTTATTTTACGAAATTTACTCAGTAACAAACATAGAAATAACTATTTTAAGAAAACAAGGTTATCTTGTTTCTTAAACTATATTATTTTGTTCCTGCGCCAATCTAATTCAAAAGCTCTCTTTAAACCATTCGAACTCAAAAGCTCTTATATATTGTTTTTTAAAATTATATATATCCTATTGTTTTGTTTTCACTTTAGTTGAAGAGATATAAAATGATACTAAATATTAAAGAGTTGAATAAGGATGAAGTTGAAGAGGCAAATAAGTGAAGTCGAGCTTAATTTTATCTAATTTAGACTTATTTAATAAGTTAATTATCAAGTCAAATAAAGATAAATTTTAAAATGAATTAAATTGTTGAAAGTGATGGTTTAAATTTAACATTAAAAAAATTAATTTAGATTGTTTAGATGCTTTTAAATTATTAACTTTGTTTTACTATTTATTTATTTTTTTTATAATTTTAACCGTATTGAATTAGTTATTGAATTTGATATCATAAGTTATAACCAATTGAATACATTTTTATAAGCTTAATAATTTAATTTGATAAGCTATTTATTTAATTATCGAACCGCATAAAAAGCTTTTTGAAATATCCAAATCACATATCATATTTTTAAAATTATCAAATTACGTATCCAATATTTATTTTACTCCTTCACATTTATTCGAATGAGTTTGTTGTTGTTGTTGTTGTTAAATATCAATATTTTTTTTAAAAAGGCTGATTTATATTAAAAAAATCACTTATTTCAATATATTATGTCAAATTAATATTTAAATATATACATAATCAGAAAAACTAGACAAACACATATGACTTGGTTCCATATCATTCCGAGCTCCATAGGTTTGTCAGCTAGTTTTGTCCTGGAGAGTTTAGAATGACATGGAACCAAGTTTTATGTATAGGTCCTATGCGACCAGTAAGAGGGGGATAAATTACTCTGAAAAGACAAAAATACCCATTGTCAGAGCTTTTTACTCAAGTAAGATGGGCACTTTAAAAAAAGATCAAATTGTATAAAAATAAAAGAAGTTATTAGATTTTATTTGGTTACAACCAGGGAGGTTGCTAATCAAAGATAAATAAAGCGCACTAAAAATTCTCCATTTGTCGTAGGTGGAGAAGTCTTTTACAAGCGTTAAAAGTATATAACTCGAAGAACAAAAAAAAAATTGATACAAAAAGTGTGTGTTCAAATTTAAAAAAATCAAGGCTCTATTTATAGTCCACTGGTCAAAAATAGTTGCTTGCTGATGTGACAACTCTAAGCGCCTGGACTCACTCCGAGCGCCCCCAGCTGTACGCCTTATTTGCTCGCAACGACTATGTAATAGTGTGAAGATAAAGTTTTTTCACAGTTCGGGGCCCTGGACTAACTCTGGGAGCCCGACGTGCTGCTGACGTGGATCTAGCGATGATCCTTAGCAACGAGCTTTGTTGAGGCGCTTGTTCGGCACCAAAGGGGTCCGGGTGCTCGAACTAGCTCTAGGCACCCGAATAAGGTCAACTTTGTGTTGTCATTGTCTGGTCTTCCGCTCCGATCATTTGGGTGATTTTCTATCTTTCAGGAGTTAAGCTCACCCGAACCCACTTCCGGCATTCTCCTCGAGCAATCTTCCACTTTGGCTTCTCGTCCATCAGAAGCACTGCGCGTGTTTTTCTCATTTCACCGGTGTACTATTTCGCAACTTCTCGTCCATCAGATGCACCAAACCGGTTGACTCGATTCTCATGCTATTCTTCTTGTCCGTCACGTCTTTAGCTCGACTTCTTGCGTTCCTAAGTCCCAACAGACGCAGGATATCAAATACGTAGAGCCTTACTTGACTTGGTTGATTATATCAAAACCAACACAAGGTACTTATATTATGTACATGCACTCAAATATCAATTTAATAGAAATATAGTCAGAGTAATGATTTTTTTAATAAAAATTAATTTTTTTATCATTTGAAAAATATTTTAATCAATTAAATTTATTTAGGTAATAAATTAGCAATCAATTAAAACTAGTTTTTTGTTACATGAATAAATTTTTGATTTGTGTTTAAAAAATTACTCTTATATTATACCAAATTGATATTTGAGGGTATATATATAATTAAGAGAGTTAGATGACACATATCACTTGATTAATATCATTCTAAATTTTCTAGATCTATCAATCGATTTTGGCCGACACTGACTAATAGATTTAGTGAACTTGGAATGACATTAAACTAAATTTTATGTATTCGTCTAACCATCGCTTTGACATAATCTATTTAAAAAAAATCTACGTATTTAACTTAAAAATAAAAAATCGAAGCAATAAATTCAGAGAAATGCGAAGAGGTAAAATGAATATTTAATATGTGATTTAGTAATTTTAGTAACAAAAGATGATTACGTTCGCTCCCAACGCTTCCGTCAATTCGTCCTAGGGTCAATACGGAGGAGATATATCACGGATAGTTACTTGTTTTTGAAATAATGACTGACATATGAAGAAGATATTTATCTTGACTATGTTAAGATTCGAACTTAAGATCATAATGATAATATTTTATATGTTAGTCATTAGATCATCAGGAGAAGAAACGCCATTTAGTAATTTTGAAAGCAGGTCAGGTGAGAATATTTCGTATGCGGTTAGGTACCGAACATACAAATAAATTCCAGAGGAACAAATGGTAGCTATTATTATTAATAAATATATAATAGTTTGCTACCAAAATAAAACCGTCGATATGTCCGAGTGGTTAAGGAGACAGACTCGAAATCTGTTGGGCTTTGCCTGCGCAGGTTCGAATCCTGCTGTCGACGCATCTTTTTTTTCGTTTTATTTACGACGACCCTCCTAATTTGTTTAACCTGCAATTAACAATTTAACTTTATGAATTATGATAGATTAATAGTACTACCTGAATGATAGTTTAATTGCATTTGCATAATACTCGTATCAAACTATATACTTCGCGTGGCGTTGCAAGGTTAATACATTATCCATTCATTAATCCATTAGTCTAATCACCAAGCCAAAAAGTCAAAATTGGAACTAGCTGTTTGACTCGACTGATTTAGTGCTCCAATCACATCCTCCCACGTGGAACCTAAATGAGAAGTGCAAAGGGAACTTCCGAGATAAGAAAGAAAATGACATCTACGTCCTTTAAACTTCTGATTTTATTATTCTTGACCTCATTAAGTGATTGTTTTTTTTTTATTTTCAACGAAAATATACATTTTAACGGCAATGATTAATGAAAAAATACTCAGATTTTAACTGTCGATACCAATTTTGACATAATTTAGAAGTTTAGAAGGGCCTACTCGAGTATTGTTCATTTGCAGGTGCTGATATGGGTATTTGATAAACTCGAGAAGGGCCTATTTATTCAAAGGACATTTATATTATATTTGTAAAGTTCTTGGGCAAATGTGCAAAAACTCAGTCTCTTCTCTCCTATAAAAAACTCCCTCCTGCTCTCCTCTCCCCTCTTCACCCGTTGGGTCAAAGCCGTCAAGGGCGGCGCATGCACTCAACTTCGATAGGGTTCCGCAGGCGTAAGTTTGCCTTCCGGAATGCCTAATCATGCGAACTTGATTTGTTTTTCTCCTATCGATCTTAGTTCTCAATTCTCCATCTATTCTAGTTTAAAATTAGGGTACTCTTAGCTTTTGGCTAGCTATTATGAGATATTTCAAAACGGATCGTAGCTTTTGTTTTGATCTAGATAGTTTTCCCCTTTAAAGAGTTTGCGTGTTCTTAGATCTGCTGATTGATCTTCATACTGTTGAGTAATTTAGTCGGTTGACTTTAGTCGCGAGTCAACGCTGGTAAAATTTCCCTCTTTTGAAGTTAGTTGCTTATATCAATTTCCCCAGATCTCTTTTAGGAATTAGTATTTTGATATGCTTCTTCATAGATGTCTGTGACCCGAGGGTTGACTAAATATCCCATATTATAATTTAGATTTGACGATATGTAGAGGTTGGATTCAGGATATATGTTTTCCGAATCCTGTAAAGTAGATTCAAGATATATGTTTTCCAAATCTGGTAAAGTAGATTTCTCTAAGCACGAGCTGGATATTTATGATTCATTTTAGATTTCTTAGGAGTCTGCGGTCTTCCATAGAAGAAGTTCAACTTCAATTTTTAATTTTCTCTGTGCTGTAGAGTTCTGATTCTATTTCCTGCTACATGCTGCTTCTGTTTTATGCATTCAGTTCGGTCTTTTCCTTCTTATCTAATGATTGAACTTTGCCTAACGTGAAAACTGTTCTTGCAGGATTGTGCTTTTATATCAAATGTATTTTGACATTAGAAAGGAATACCCTTGGTTTCTTTGGCCTGACTTTTGGTTTATATGCCGTAAGCGGCTGTGGTGTTCTCATCGAATAATATTTTGCCACTGGACTTGATAAATACAGAGGTTTTATCTTGGAACTGGATTTACTAGATATACAAGGGCCTTGTGAAACATCCAGCTCCAAGATTGTGACGATTGTCATTACTATTAAGTTGAGTCTTATAAGAACTGTTAGACCAAAACACTTTTCAAATCTCATTTTAGTACTATTGTGAAGAATTTCAT
This sequence comes from Zingiber officinale, assembly GCF_018446385.1. Lineage (NCBI taxonomy): Eukaryota > Viridiplantae > Streptophyta > Magnoliopsida > Zingiberales > Zingiberaceae > Zingiber > Zingiber officinale. The sequence goes on from NW_024589830.1 coordinate 85,404, forward strand.
CATCATGGCCAAGAATAACCTCCCCCCAGGTTTCCGCTTCCATCCAACTGATGTCGAACTTGTTTGGTTCTACTTGAAGAGAAAAATAATGGGAAAGCCTTTCCGTTTTGAAGCTATTACTGAAATTGAATTGTACAAATTTGCCCCTTGGGATCTCCCAGGTGACCTAACGTCTTCTTTGCCTTTGCAATTTCTTCATTTTTTTTTAATGCTGGAAACTTCATGGAGTTATGACCTGGGATTGTTATGGTCTACTAAAAATCCATTTTTGTTGGTCCAAGACATATAACCGGGCTATGCAATTTTTTTATTGTGCAGGCAAATCTCAATTGCATAGCAAAGACCTTGAGTGGTACTTCTTCTGTGCTAGAGATAGAAAATATCCTAATGGCTCTAGAGCAAATCGCACAACTGGAAATGGTTACTGGAAAGCTACTGGAAATGATAAAGTTGTTGTTCACAACTCTTCTACCATTGGGATGAGGAAATCTTTAGTTTTTCATGTAGGAAAGCTTCCAAAAGGCAGCAGAACTGACTGGATGATGTATGAGTACAGACTTGAAAGCAAGGAACTGGTTGATGCTGGATTCTTTCAGGTTGCACTTGATTTCACTACTATTAAATCTTTAATGCATTTCTGATATGTTCTCAATTGATAGCATCATATATATTGTAAATGCTCTGCTGTTTTGCTGTTAATATTGTTTGCTTAGTGTATTGTCTATGGTAAGCTTGTGTCAATTGCCACAGTAAGCATTGTAGCCTACCATGCGATTGTTTCACCATTAGATGAGACTGGAACTAAGCCTAAACAACTAATGCTAAAGTTTAAAATTCAAATGGGTAACTGGTCGAAAATCCTAGAGGAGTTATTGGGACTAGAACTAGCCATTTGTGAAGGTTCATGCGTCCTGGTTGTTGGAGTGTGCAGTAGATAAGTGCCGAATGGCCGTCCATGGCTGAGACACGCTGCCCACTTGGGTGCTATTTGAGTACTGGTCATAGTCGAGGCATTTGTCTACCATCCTACATCCACCTGCATAGCTAAAGAGATTGACCTTCATAAATCATAATACAGGTTGCATGTTTGTTCTGTGCTTGTGATTTTCATTTTCCAAAAGATCTAGAAGCTTAGCCTAGGTTTTCTATCGTTTTCCAGAACTTGGAAACTAAAATTGGTATCACATATAACAGTTCTTTCAGAAATCAGAGTTACTAGGTGTTCACAAAGCATCATGATATGTACGTAGGATCATATTTAGACTTTGTTAGCCATTGTCAGAGCTTGCTTGTGCTATAGGATAAGGATTCTCATGGTAATCCATTTTTATAGTTGGAAAAATGCAGCCGCATACCATTGTGGATCCTAGAAATACTTCAGAAGGATGTAGTAGTAGTCATTATGAGCACAATGCTTTGCTATTAATAGGTGCGAAGCTATATAAATTGTGAGAAACATATTCTCGTATTGCTTTTTCTCATTCTGATATAATGATATGGGATTGCTCTGGAATATTGTTTTCTGTGTTATCTGATTATTGGTATTCCCTATTTGTAATAAATCTCTCTCTTTTTACATTACAGGATGCATATGTTCTCTGCAAAATCTTCCAGAAAAGTGGTTCAGGTCCTAAAATTGGGGAGCAATATGGTGCACCTTTTAACGAAGAGGATTATGATGACGACACAACTACTGAAGATTCTTTTCCTCTTGGTCCAGAATCCTTAGCTTGTCAAACTACTTTGTTCAATCCTGTCACTGAGCAAGCTATGACCTCTGCGGTCATTGAGACATCTTCTGACCATGATCTTCTTGAATTTGATGGAATACTGCTGGATGAATTTTTAGAGTTTCTTAATAGCTCTCCACCTAGAGAGAATGCTCATCATGAGGTATCTGCCATCATTCCTATGTGTATGTTAAATACAAGTTTAATTAATGTTTGTGTTGATATTTATTAATTGCCTAGCAGGTCCCTGATTCAGCTGTTCCCAATGGAACTGTTGATGAAACCTCTTCCATAGGCCCTGAGGAAATCTCTACTGAATTAGAAAATATATATTCTCACGAGCCGAATTCTAACAACAAGGCGTCTGGAGACAATCTCGACGGAACTGCTTTATCTTCTATGCTATTAGAATTTGAAAATGACCAGTATCTGGAGCTCACTGATTTTTGGTTAACCGAGGATAACACTCCATGTCAATCTACCATGCTGAATGACGCATTAACTTGCACGCATAATAATCTGGTTCCCATGCCTGATTCAGTCCCTTACTTTTCTAATGATGGCAGTACTTCAATGCATTATGCTTCTTATGCAGGAGCTGAAATTACCAATGGACAACCTACAATTAATGTACAGGTGCATGTGGCTGATTTCCTTCTATTTTCAGTTTGGTTTATTTCTTATGTGTTTCTTTGAACCAAAATTTCTGTTTGATTGTGAATCTGATTATTTTATGTATTTGGATTAGCAACAGACAGAAGATGTTGGAATATTTGCCTATCACCCAGATGCTCTTGAATCTGAATCTCTTCTAGCCAGTTTCACCAACCCTTTTCTTTGATACCATGTTAGGTAGGCATTTGACTTCAGAAATCTTCATATAATGGCCGACTCACTTGAAAGTTTTAAGAATGACAACTCAAATGCGCTAGCTTCTCTGCAGACAGACTGATTAAGATTTTCCAGAACTCTTGAAGAATAAACTGCTCAGATACCTCTGCTGAAATTGAGTTGGCCGTCTTGATTCTCAACCTAAATCCACACTCTACACGGCAAAATTTGGCTCATTGAAATGCATTCAAGTTTTCATGCTGGTCGTAGCCGGTAAGAATCCTTGAAAGATGCCACTGTGTAAAGCAACTTGATATTGCAACCGTTGTATTGGCTGTGCTCCTTACCAGAAAACATGATATCCAGATCAAAGCTTCCGCTGCCCCATTGATTCATCTATATATTGTACCACCTACGCGCAGGATCACAACCAACATAAACGATCTTATCTGTTGCTAAGTCTGTTGGCCCAGCATGCACACTACACCTTTCATAATTGATCAGTCCTGTGGTTCTCTACTACTATTACTATATGCCTTTAGTTTCTGCACTCGCCTGGCAAGAGAACCAATAGATGAAATGTCAACTTGTGTATTGATCTGTAATAGAATTCTGAAATAATATATTTATCTCTTGATCAGCTCAGTTTTTGGTAGCATGACTGCTTCTGATTGTGTCAATGCTTTTGTTAATTTATTGAGTATTCAGGCTGAAGCAGGTAGAATCTATTGACCCCTCAGTTTTTGGTAGCATGACTAACTTGGGCTAGCGTGGTTTGGCGACGGCCCTGAACCCGACGGTGTTCGCCCAACACGATGACCAGGGGAGGAGGAAATCGTCAAAGCGCGACGACCACCGGCCATTTGTTTGTCTTTTTTAAGCCTCACTCGCTCCTACTTCGCCGCGGCTTCTAATGGCGCACAGCTCTCGTTCAAATCCCTATCCACTGCCACCGCAATCAACAGCCACCCTGCCGACGAAGAAGATAACACCACACGCCTCTCCTCCCTTCTTCCAACTCCAGAATTAATTACTGCTCCGACCATGTCCCCGAGCAAGCTCCGGAAGGCGATCGGCGCCGTCAAGGACAAGACGAGCATCGGCCTCGCCAAGGTCAGCAACAGCACCTCTCTGTCGGACTTGGACGTGGCCATCGTCAAGGCCACTCGCCACGACGAGTTCCCCGCCGACGAGAAGCACATCCGAGAGATCTTCAGCCTCACGTGCTACTCCCGCGCCCACGTCGGTGCCTGCGTCGCCACCCTCTCCCGCCGCCTCGGCAAGACCCGCAGCTGGACGGTGGCCCTCAAGACCCTCTTCCTCATCCACCGCCTCCTCTTGGAGGGCGACTCCGCCTACGAGAAGGAGATCTTCCTCACCACCCGCCGCGGCACCCGCATGCTCAACCTCTCCGATTTCCGCGACACCTCCCGCTCCGACGCCTTCGACTTCTCCGCATTCGTCCGCACCTACGCCCTCTACCTCGACGAGCGCCTTGACTACCGCATGCACGGCCGCCGCAAGCGACGCCCCAGCTCTACCAACCTCGACCACGACCAGGACGACGACGCCGACCCCTCGGCCACCGTCGCAACTGGAGCCGTCACTGCCGCGGCCACTGCCTCCGCCTCCAGAGTCGCCACTCCGGTCAGAGACATGCCCGCCGATCGAATCTTCGCTCGCACGCGGCACCTGCAGCGGATGCTAGAGCGCTTCCTCGCATGCCGCCCCACCGGCGCCGCCAAGCACAACCGCATCGTCGCCGTGGCGCTTTATCCGCTGGTGAAGGAGAGCTTCAAGATATATTACGATCTCGTCGAGTTGATGAACATCTTCGTCGATCGGTTTATGGATCTTGAGGTCCCCGAGTGCGTCAGCGTGCACGAGATCTTCCACCGCCTCTCCAAGCAGTTCGACGAGCTGGACCTGTTCTACGGCTGGGCTCGGGCCGCCGGCGTCTGTCGGTCATCTGAATATCCCGAGATCGAGCGGATCACGTCTAAGAAGCTCGAGGTTATGGAAGAGTTCATCCGCGACAAGTCCGTCCTCGCCATCGCTAACCGCCAGCGCCAGGAGGCGGCGGCTGCGATCACCGTGGCCGCCACCAAATCACCAGAGGAAGAGCCCGAGCCGGAGTACGAGAAGAATGCACTGAAGGCGTTGCCGGCGCCCGGGCCCGAAGAGGTTGAAGAGGCGCAGCAAGAGCGTGCCGTGGCAGTGATCGAGGATAACTCTTCGTCGCCAGAGAAGACGACGAAGGAAGCAGAGGAGGAAGACGTGGACTTTTTAAACTTGAAGGGAGACGCGATGACAGGGGAGGAGCACGGCGACCAGCTTGCTCTCGCTTTGTTCGACGGCCCATTGGCGGACTCTGCAGCGCCCAAATGGGAGGCGTTCGAGGCCGAGGATTCCTCAGATTGGGAGACGGCGCTGGTGGCGGCGGCGACCAACCTGTCGGACAAGAGGGCTGTGCTCGGCGGCGGCTTCGACATGCTACTGCTGGACGGGTTGTACGCACAGGCACAGGCCACGGCGGCGACGGAGAGGCAGGGTCAAACCGGGAGCTCGAGCAGCGTGGTGATCCCTCCGCCGCAGCCGATGCTGGCATTGCCAGCGCCTCCGGGCGCAACCGGCGCGGCGGCCTCTGACAGCGACCCGTTCGCGGCGTCGACGGTCGTGCCGCCGCCGTCGTACGTGCAGATGTCGGACATGGAAAGGAAACAACATCTGATGACGGATGAACAGTGGATGTGGGAGCAGTACGCGAAGGAGGGCAGGCAAGGGCAGGCGGCGCTCGACAAGTTGCAGCAGCAGCAGCAGCAGTTCGGTCACGCCGCCTATGCTCGCATGCATTGAATATGTCCGGTTCCTTCTCCATCGATTGCTCCATCTCTTCTCTTAAATTAAATTTCTAATTTTGCTGGACGATACAAAATCAAAATGCATCTTTTAATTTTTTCAATGTTAATCAAATTTTCATTTAATCATTCTTTTGGGACGCACAGTTTAGAATGTGTGGATATAGGCATGTATTTACATTATTATCATTATTCCTTGATATTTTAGTAAAAAAGACATATTTATCTGCACTAATTGCTAATATAAATCCTTATATCTATCATTTATTTCTTAAAATAGCTATTATTACTTTATCATAATTGTCTAAGACGATCCATTTGCGTGTAGTCAACTTTGTACTGCGCATGTTATCTAGTTCTAACGACGCGGTCGCGAAGAAGCGGACCGTGTTTGACCGATTAAGCATTAGAGAATGGAGAAAGAGATTTGTCTTTTGCGGACTTTTTTTTATCATTGAATATTTATTTTCCGAAATGGACAGCTTTAAATATTGTACGGTCTCACGGCAAAGATCGCATCGGAGCTCCAAACCCTGCGAATCTTCCGAGGGGCTCGCTCTTCTCGCTGATTTGTCTCTCCGCCTGCTGTTTGACCCTTTCCCATCTTTGCGCAATCGGCCGGTTTCATTTCGGATAGCTGATTTTCGATCGGTTCTTCGTGTTCATGGGGTCGAGGTGAGTTTCTGTTAAAATCCCGTTTTTTTTTCCCCTCTCTTGTTCGGATTCTGGAGCATATTTGTAAATGTTTGAAGCCTCGTCCGTTGCTTTTGAGTTATGGAAGACGATGAGAAGTAGCTTTTACTAGGAAGTTCGTTTTTCTTAGTTGAGTTGGAGTCCAGAATGTTGTCGCGAAGGGTATCTGATGAGTTGGGTTTCGTCTTCTTGCTATAAATGGTCATTAAATTTGGCTATTGCTGATTTAATTTATCGTGCTTTGAAGTTTGAAGGATGAATCTTTGTGAGATATTTTTGTTTTTATTTGATTGATACCTCTATTGGCTTCTACCTAATTAACGATAAACGACAGAATTTTATTTAGCTGTCAGCTAGCTTGTTCTAAGTTTAAAAGATGAGTTTTGATATTCTCCCCTCCTTAATGAAATGATCAGTTCTACTCACATGAAATTCTTAAAGTCTGGGTGCATGCTTTCTTGTTCTTTCTTCCAATGGTTATACACGAGTCTCAAGTCATATCTGTACGTGGGTCTTTTGAGATGACTAAATGAGGTTCCTATGCTTATAATGTACAAACAAGCAGCTAACATCTATATACTTGTACTTCTATGATCAAAGAATTATGTTTCATATGCATGGAAGAGAGAACTAAGATGAAAGTTCTTAAGTGGCTCAATTAGTAATGACCTTCCTTATTATCGCGCAAGGTTCCAAGATCAAATCCTGCCTTACTATTCTTAATTTGTGATTTAGCAATGACCTTCCTTATTATTGCACAAGGTTCTAGGATCAAATCCTGCCTTATTATTCATAATTTGTGAAAAGGTAAGGAGATTACTTAGATAAGCCAAAATTGGTTTGGCTTTCATGTTCAAGAGAAATGTGATGCTTTGCCATGCTGGTTGAGACTTCAGTCTAAATATGCATTTTCTCTGTTTATTTAGTTGTAATAAATTTCAATGTAATTGACATGCGTTTTGTGTAGTCACTTTTTTTGTAATCTTAATTTTAGCAAGATAATGTTTTCATTGTGTTTCCCATGTGAATTTATCTTTCATAAAATATCTCTAATTTATTTTATTTATATTTTTTTTTGCAATTTTGGCTTGGCAAAAAATTGTTCTTTGTTTGGTTGATAAAATTCTTATCCATTATTAGTTTCAGAGTTCATCCTTTAAAATCTCCTGGTGAACTCATCGGAAGAACTCATTCAGAGGCTGTAAGTAGCCTAATCCCAAATGATGAAGGAAATACTTTGAGGAGCAATGATCAGCATAGAATGTCAGACACTATCACAGTCCCCATAGGTTCTGGACAAAGAGATACTGTCAACAGGCAAGCATGATAGCTTTTTGCCCCTATTTTTACTCACCTTTTGTTTGGTAACTTATTTTTCTCCTTGTCTATCAGCCTGTTAGTGTAAACATCTAAGAATTTTATTTTTCTTTCCTGGATTTCATTTTGGTAACAATTATGTTTATAATGATTAATTGATTTTCATCAAATTTGATAAGAGAGATCATTCCTAATGTTAGGTTCAGCATCATATTTGTGGAGAAAGGAAGGTAAAGTTTTCCACGATTAATTAAAAGCAAAAAAGTAGTTACACTAATTATGGTTTGTACATCCATTTAAAATCACTTATTCACCAATGTGAAGCATCTAACTTGTTGATAATAGACTTTAAGTTAGCAGCAAATTTGTTACTTTCCTTACTATCTATCTTCTGGATGACATAGTACTTGCACTCCTTTGTGAATCAAGTAATGCATTGCACCAAAGGTTAGCATCATGAACATTCTTGAGGGCATAAAAGTGAAGATTCATAGATGGAATACTTAGCAGGCAAATAATCTCATTGTCTATGTCCTTGCTTGCTCAAAAATTACAAAACCATTTTTCTGAAATTTCTTTTAGATGTAGGGATAATTTCCTAGCCTTTAAGGAGTTGAAGAATCCAAGTGCACCACTGTCACCAAAAACAATATTTATCCTGCAATACTTTCTTCTTTGTTCTTTTATCACTGTTTTACACCAGTTATTTAATGTTTCACCACCCTTTTTCTGACTACATTTATTCGAGTTTCTGGCATTTCAATTGTGAACTTCTGCTTTACTGTGTAGATCAGGAGCAAAGTATTTTTACGAGCCTAGCATGGATTTGGAAGATGGTAAAGCTGAAAAAGAGCAGGATAGTGCAAAGATACAGAACCAGGCTCTTGTGTCTGGTCTAGCATACTGCATAACATCAATTAGCATGATTTTAGTTAACAAGCTTGTACTGTCCGGCTATGATTTTAATGCTGGAATCTCCTTAATGTTATACCAGGTTTTGTAGCTCAATCTCATTTATCCATATTTTTTATCATGAAATTTATCAGTTGCTTCATTAATATCACATGAAGTGTTACATATTATTAAACTGTTACTCCATATTGCCTTTGGTTGCAGAATCTTGTGTCTGTAACTATAGTCTCCTCTTTGAGTTTGTTCAACATAATATCAACAGAACCACTCACATGGAAATTGGTTAAAGTCTGGTTGCCAGTGAATGTAATATTTATTGGGATGCTTATCACAAGCATGTTCAGGTATGTTACAAGTCTCAAGAGCAGAGATTGTTCAGTTTTTTCTTCTTGAGGCAATTACAAATACAGATTGTATCTGCTATCATTCCGTTAGATTGTTTATGCTCAGATAAACTTTAAAATATTAAGTCTATAGGGGATGAGATGACTAAATTTTAAAGTTTCAATAGGAAACTTCTACTGGCGTACTGAATTTTGCTCCTCTTATGTTTTCTTTTGGTTTGTAGGCATAGCCGCATAGTTTGACTGTCTCCTGTAGCAATGGAGTTTATTCTACATATAAGAAAACATTAAATATATTTATCTCATCTTCTTCATCCCTACAAAGCATATATCTAGGGTAGTAGTGTAGGCTAATAGTCCATATCTCAATTCATCGGTATGATTAGTTTCTGGCATCATTCACTGCAAGCATGGGGTAGGCAGTTTGATTTGATTGGTTATCTTTTCCTTGTTGCATTAACATGGAATTCTTTTATATTTTGTCTAATATGTGATATTCTAAATGCAGTTTAAGATACATGAATGTTGCTATGGTAACGATTCTCAAGAATGTCACCAATGTCATTACTGCCCTTGGAGAAACATACATTTTCATGAGGCATCATGATAAAAAAGTGTGGACTGCCCTCTGCCTAATGGTATTTTGCTCTTCAATATAGCTTCCTATAATAATGCTTTTTTAGAGAGGAATATGTAAGTCATGATCAATTTTGGTTGGTTGCATCTAGAAGCTAATCATTAAGTGCAATAAATAGGCCCTGCATCAGACCTAGGAAGCAACATAAGGTTGCTACCTGATATAGCTTCTTCCAAACCTATCTACATGGTCCACCCACGCCGAGCAGATTGAAACTCAGTTAAACAAAATTGGAATTTACTCTACTTAAACCATCTATGGTGCTTCTGCTTGGTAGAGCATAGTGGCATGTATGAACAATCAAAGCTTTGAATCTGGCACAACAAAGCAAACTTGGCAATGTGGTGAAAAAATCTTGAATGAGAGGTCAAAGCTGAAGAACTTTTAAACAAACTCCATCCTGCCAATCCAAACAGATTGAGACCTAGAGGAGTAAATCAAAACTTTTTCTGAAATTACTTCTCTGAGTCCAAATACACCCGCACTGTATCTATCACAACATTATAAAGAGTGCTGAATCCCCCATTCTCCACCAAAGAAGAAAGTTTCGGTTCCTTCCTGCAAACTGATTTTGAATAGTTCATAATACATAATTAACCCATTCTTATGAATTGGAAATTTTGAAATATATGTTCTGCAATTCTCTGTGCGGCAAACATAGCAAGTCCTTTATCACATAGCCACTTAATAAATTCCATCCAAGCAAGATTGATAAAACTGGACAGCTTCTACTTACTACGAATTAATGATAAAACTGAAATGTGAATAATAACTTTGTCTTTATTGGGAACTAAATATAGAAATGAATAATGGCATGGCAGTAGTCATGATAAAACAATGTTCCTCTTCATAATTGACCATTTTTGTCTTGTGGACCAGCAGGGCATGTTGTTTATATTTTGTAAAATATCTGTCAACATTTAAGTAGAATAGTTTTTAGTGTTGTTTTTTCTGGATCGTTGTGTATATGCCAATAAATGGGAGATATAGAAAGAAATAGAAAACTGCTCCTGTGATTCAATTGGCAATTATCCACATACAGTATGGGCATCCTGAAAAAGAAAATTGCTCAAATTTGATTCTCCATGAAACTGTAGGAAAGTCTACTATAGCACATTTGATTTCTGATTCAACTTTGTCTTTCTGCTGCAGATCATTTCGGCAATTTCAGGAGGCATGACGGATCTTTCTTTTCATGCAGTGGGCTATTCATGGCAAATTGCAAATTGCTTTCTAACAGCAGCATACTCAGTAAGAAGATTCACATATTTTTCTTTGAAAGCCTAAGTTATTTTGTGAAGACGTCTATGAAATCAAAAGTCTGAAGCCAACTACTAATTTCATGCATACACGGACGAAGATGCTTGTTGTTGCTCAGTTATTTAAGTAATTTGTTCAAGAAATTAAAGTTTTAAATATCAGAAAATCTGATGTTTAAATTAAAAGCAAACTGACTATCTATTAGTCAGCTTAAATCTGGGCACCAATGACTCTTTGTTTTAACATACTCTGAGAATTGTTAAAATCACATCATAATTAGTCACTTGTCTATTGACAAACCAACAGAATTACAAACAGTTGAACCTTGATCCATTTATTAGCCATTAACCTTTAGTTTCCACAAAATCACCAGAATTTTATCCACTACAAGACAGTTATTCTCATTACTTCATTCTCTGTGATTGTTGATTTATATACCTGTTATAAATATACTGTTCTAGGATAACATGCTTGCGCTTAGCATATTAGTCAAATGGTTATAAACTTGTATATCTTCTAGTATTCATTTCTATCATGAACTTGTTCTCAGTTAACGCTGCGATGGGTTATGGATAGTGCTAAACAAGTCACCAAGTCTGGAAACTTGAATGAATTTTCAATGGTTCTTCTCAACAACACTCTATCTTTACCACTGGGGATAGTACTGATGTTTGCTTTTCAAGAAGTGCAGTATCTCTATGAAACGTAAGTGTTGAATTATACTTATTTTCCTTTTTTTTTTGTTTTTCAAGAAGTGCAATATCATTTTAAGTCCTTGGAGTCATAAATAGGTAGACTGTTTTCTGTTCTATCGGAATTGTTCATAAATCCAATTCCATCTTTGTCGTCTTATTGGAATTATGTATCTATCAAGCGATTTGACAGGCCGCTTTTGAGGATGCCTATGTTTTGGTTAGTAATAACTTTAAGTGGTATTCTGGGTCTTGCCATCAGCTTCACTTCTTTGTGGTTTCTTCACCAGACAAGTGCAACCACTTACAGGTACATCCCTACTAAAACCAGATGCAAGATTCGAACTGTTTAGTTGATCCCTTCCTATTTTGTGTGCCCTAAACACATCCGATACACTTGAACCAATCATATCAAATTTTCTTTTCCTTCTCCAGCCTTGTAGGATCTCTGAATAAGATTCCTCTTTCAATTGCTGGATTATTTCTTTTCAAGGTTCGAACAAGCATGCAGAACCTCTTGAGTATCCTTTTCGGTTGGTATTCGTACTTATATATTGGTTAGATAACTGTCTTGTTCCTTTTTCAGCTTCCTGATAGATGTATGAAAACCAAATATGCAGGACTCTTAGCAGGAGTATGTTTTGCTAAAGCAAAATTACGGTAGCATTCTCAATCATATTTACTGAAAGAGCCTTCTGTGGAGCTGCTCAGAAACTGGCGTGGATGTTTGATTCCAAAGTTTGAGCAATCAGGATATGCACAGACAATGTGGACATTTCACATGTCGGTGTCGGCTGTTAATACCAGATAATCCATGGAACCCAGCAAAGAAAATCATATCATCAACAGAAAAGAAGATCTAAGTTTCTCAGATTCAGCATAAATTATTTGCGTAGATACAGGTACTCTATCACCAAATGTTTCTGATAGCCATTTTCTTCCCCATTTATTAGTTCTATTTCAAGTTTAAACTGGTTTGAAATTGAGTTCATTGAGAAGTCTGTTTCAATCATTGGGCTTTGAAATGGTTGTCCTCATCACTTATTCTTCAAAAAAATGTCCTGAATTATATTTGCATTCATCAGTAGAGTTGGAGATTTAGTGTGAGCTTTAACCTCGTCAAAACCAACAAGTATTGTCTATCTTCTGTGATTTAATCTTTACATGTCGCCTATGATCTCTCCTGGCAAACAGAATCAATGGGTGAAAAACATTCTGTAATTTACCAAATCTCTCATGTATCATCAATCACCTAATGATTGTTTAAGTTTCTTCTTAATGTGAAAGAATCCTTGCCTAAGCTTAGCTCTCAATTTAATGATGGAGCTATTGCTTAGGCTAAGAAGGTTTCTTGCACCAAGATGAAGTTGCATTGCTCTTCAGCTGCCGGCATGGTGTCAGTGAGACATCATGAGCTTCTCCCATGACAAATTCACAGAGCCATTTCGACTTAGACTTGAACCCACTCAAGCTGACATTTATGAAACTTACCCTCTCATACATTGTCCCAGGGATGCCTTCAAGAACTGGTCCCTTCCCAATCTCTACCCCAACAACATTGTTGATGTAAAGGTCATGTCCCTGGTCTGGATGATCGTCTGAGCCCCTGCTGAACCTTATCGGCACCTTCACCAGCTCCATAACCACATTGCTAACTGTGATATTGGTTATGTAGCCTCCCCTTCCTCGATCTGATTTGATTCTTAGTGCAGCTGAAGAATCCCAGACACGAAGGTCCTCCACTATGATGTTAGCTATCCCGCCTGACATTTCACTTCCGATACCAACCCCCGAGCAAGTAGGGGTCGTGCCAGACACTCGGCGGATAATGATATTTGATCTTGGTCGTGCCACGGCCATCCCATATTGATCCCATCTGCTCTTCACAGCCACTAAGGCATCCCCACTCTCAATGTAGCAGTCTTCAAGCAAACATGCGAGCTTGAATCGCCATCAGTGTTTGGAGCATTAGTAGGCGCCAGTATCGTAATGTTCTTAACCACGACATCGCTGAAGATTGATGAAGAACAAGTTTATCAGTAAAATGAGAGCAAGTTTACTAGAGAAAAAAAAAAAGAAAAAAGGACATGAACAACCTGCAGTAAACTGGATGAATTGTCCAGAAAGGAGAATTGAGGAAGGTGAGATTGGAGATGAGAATGCTATGTGAATTCACCAGCTCTACTAGGTGACCTCACCTCTTGTGTGATTAAGAGTTTTATTCCACCACATTCTTCCTTGCCCATCTATGCTTCCATTTTGCCCTGCAAACAACATTCCATTCCATTCCATTTGCCTGATAAACAATTAATCTACAATTAATTAGTTTGATAATTATATCTATATATATAAGAACATTTTGAATTTTGGACGTGGCGATTAGAACCTGTGAGCCCAGAATTACGGCACCGCCTCCAAGTGAAGAGTGAAGCGGCTGGTGAGTGTCCCCTGGGACGATCTAATAATTAGTGCATGAGGTGTTGTCATTATAAGGTCTGAGTTTCGAATTTTGACATAGTAAGTAAATATCTTCTTCATGCGTCAGTCATTATTTTAAAGGCTAGTAGTCATTCATGATTTACCTTTTGCCATCGTGAAACGGCTGGTGAGGTTGAAGCTGCCGGTGAGCCACTGGCCGGCTGGCACATTCAGCTGCGCGCCGCCTTCCTCTCCGGCGAGGTCCACGACCGCCTGCCTGAACGCAGCGGTGTTCGACGTGGCCTCGTCCCCGACGCCTCCGAATTCCGAGACAGATGTCATCGCCTTCCGCTGCCTCCCCGGCTACCGGTAGAAGGTCGCGCAGCTCCTCGGTGGGCCGCTGGCGTCACGCGGAGGAGGCAGCCATTGCGAAGCAAGGGCGATGAGGGAGGTTATGGCGAGGAAAGAAAGGACGGGCAAGAAGCGATCGCGGGCGAGAACAGAGGAGGCAGCCATTGTTGCGGCAGCTTGGTGGCGTCCATTGCCCATGGCGATCGGAGACTCGCGCCGAGCCGATGGAATTAAAAATCAATTGGAGGATTGACAGAGATCAAAACACGAAGGGAAGGATAGTTTTGGAATGAACAATGCAATGGGTTACAATCGACGTCGAGATCCATGGAGTTCGCTGACGGCGACTCGCCACCGGAGGATTTCCTCAGTATAAAATTCTAAAAATGCCCTCACATTTAATAACTTTCTAGAACGCCGTAGAAGTTTTGCTAATATTTAAAAAACCCTTAATATAATATAATATAATATAATATAATATGTCGGTAAGTTTTTTCTTTTCAAGGGGTTGAAATGTCACCCAAAACGGGAAAAAAATAAAAATAAAAAAAATCTTCGACTTCAATCTAAAAGGATGTTTACCTAACAATTAGTGGAGCCCACAATGGGTGACGATTTTATTTTTTAATGCTCATAAAAGAATACCTTTAATAATCAATTAAGCAATACATCATATTTTGGTAGAAAATTAAGCCTAATAAGAAGAATCCACATAATAATTCATAGATGTCACGTGGAATTCTATCTTTGATTTCTTCTCTGTGAGATCAAAGATTAATAAATAAATAAATATTTAAGTCCCTTTGCTTTTAATAAAAAATGGTTCATTGAATTCATAAAAAAATAAAACAAATTGTTCTAAAAAAAGTTTGATCTATTAAATGAACGAGCTGAGCTAAGTGCTCCAATAAATTGAGATGACAACATATTAGTCAAATTGGTTTATTTGATTGGGACGAATGGATTGAGTCATTAAAAAATTTTGAATACTCTAATTAAAATAGTCAAGTTGTGTGAATCTATTATTTTAAATTGATGACTATATAAGTTTTGAGTGAGTTCATTAGGTTGAGTGACTTAGCAAGATGGTAATTTACGAGTGTTGGATAAATATGGGTATACTATTTAATCAGTTGACAGTCGACTATAAATTTATTAAAAAAAATAATTAATCATCATAACATTATTTTTTTAAAAAAAAAATATTTGGGTACGAATGTAAATATTTGGAAAGCCAAGCCCTACTTTGCTTCCAATGAAAGTCAAAAGTCAAAAGTCTTCGTCTTCGTCTGTAAAGAATTTTCTATTTGTATTCATTCAAAATCCCCAAATCTGATCTACTTCGCAATCCGATCGATTCAGCAGCAGAAGCCATGGATCGAGAGCCGGAGGAGCTTCAGTTCTTGGGCATCGTCGGCATCTATCAGGAGGCCGCCAAGATCCTCGCCGGCGGTCGCCGCCTCTTCGCCCAGATCGCCGGCGCCCTTGTTCTCCCTCTCTCCTTCCTCTTCTTCGCGCATATCGCCATCTCCCACCGCCTCTTCCACTCCATCCGCCGCGATGAGTACGTCCTCGACGACACCCCCCCGGGCTCCGCCTCCGAGTCCTCCGCCCTCCACCGCCTCGCCTCTGACTGGTCGGCCTTCCTCCTCTTCAAGGGATTCTACCTCCTCGCCCTCCTCGTGTTCGCGCTACTGTCCACCGCCGCCGTTGTCTACTCCGTCGCCTCCATCTACACAGCCCGCCACCGGGACCTCGCCTCCTTCCGCCAGGTCCTCACCGTCGTGCCCCGCGTCTGGCGCCGCCTCATCTCTACCTTCCTCTGGGCTTTCCTCATCCTCTTCGCCCAGCACTCCGTCGCCGTCTTCTTCTTCTTCTCTATCATGCTCGCCACCGGCGACGACTCCGCCGCCGGCCCCGCCCTCGTCATCTTCTTCCTGATCCCGCTCTACGTCGTCACCCTCGTCTACATCAGCGTCGTCTGGCACCTCGCCAGCGTGATCTCGGTCCTCGAGGACTCCCGCGGGCTGGAGGCGATGCGGCGGAGCCGGCTGCTGATCCAAGGCAAGCTCTTAATCTCCTGCATCATATTCGCGAAGCTCAACCTCTGCTTCTGGTTGGTGGAGTGGTGCTTCCGCCGCCTCCTGGAGAACCGTCGCGCCCACACCGCAGGTTTCACCTGGCTGCTCGCGCTGCTGCTCCTCCTCCTCCTGGGGCTGGTGATCCTCTTCGCGCTGACGGTGCAGACCGTCGTCTACTTCGTCTGCAAGTCGTACCACCACGAGAGCATCGACAAGTCGAGCTTGGCCGGTCATCTGGAGGCCTACTTGGGCGAGTACGAGCCATTGAAATCTCAGGATCTGCAGATGGAGCAGGTGAATGTTTGATTCATATAGATCGACACGATGTATGTTGCTATGATTTTGGAATTCACATAAAAATTTCAACTTTCTGATTCGATTGAATTGAGAGAATGAATGCTGCGATCACCGCGATCGCCTACCAAATCTTTCGGAGTACAGTGAACATTAAACACATCAAACAAAGTCAACCTTTTCTGGCGACAAACAAAGACTTTTCAATGTCAAACGATCTCTTGTTACGGCATTGAATTTGCACAATTTCTAGATGAAACAGGAACTTCTCCAATGGCGGCTTCTTTTTCTTTCTTGGAATTTTTTTCATCTCCTACTGCAAAGGTAGGACAGCTTCTTCCTTGCCTCCACGATCTCATCCAGCAAGTCATCCAATTCCCCGACAAGGCTCTCACTTCCGCTCCTCAGCATTCCCAACCACCCCTTGAGCTCCTCCGCCATCTCCTTCACTCTCCCGCCGCCGGCGGCTGCCTCCGCGTCACACCTCCACGCCCCGGCACTCTCCAGCTCTTCCCTCAGCTCCTCAGTCCTCGCCCTCACCCGCCTGAATTCCCGCATCCGGATCCCCGGCGCTGCTCGTCCCGCTTCCGCTACCATCCTCTGCCGCAGCCGCGCAACGCAGAGCGACGTTTCCGACGCGAAGAACGGAGAGTAGGCCTCGCCGGCAGCCGCCAACGCCGCCGCCAAATCGGGCCCGTAGTGCACCGAGCCCCATAGCAGGATCAGGAGGAGGAGGGAGCCGGCGTTCCTCAGCGCGCAAAGCATGCTTCTGAAGCCGTTGAACGCATCGTATCTCGATTCCGCCCACGACGCTTCCTCCAATTTTAACGATGATAGTTCAATCCGCGTCTCCATTAGCGCTCTGTTCTCCTCCTCCAATCCCGTCGCCTCTCGCCGGCAAATCGAAACCGCGCGCATCGCCTTAACCAACCGAATCGAAAGGGGCGTAAAAATTAGATTTTTAAACCGGCATAAAACAGAGCATGTCGACTAGACTCCGACCTGCCGAGCGAGTTGAGCAGTGGGGCCGCGCCGCCACCTTTCGACCGCCGCGACCATGTCAGCACCGGCGGAGCAGTAGTTCTCCATCCCCGCCACACCGAGCTTGATGACGCGGCAGACGTCCCAAAGGCGGGAGCTTTCGTCCATATACTCGTCTAGCCACCTCTCCCCGACGGGGAGGTGGAGCTTCCTCACCAGGCCGGTCAGCCGGGAGTGGAGCGCCCGGAGGAGCGCCGCCGCGCGCTGCAGGAACTGCAGCGACATGAAATCGCTCGACGAAAAGCTCGCGTCGCCAAGGAGCTCGTCGACGCCGCGGACCAGGAAGGCGAAGAAATCGGAGGAAGGCTCCATGGTTTGCCGCTCCTCTCCTCTCCCCTCCCCTCCCCGTCCTTTAAATCGTCGGATCGTGGCTCTGACGGAGAAGACACTCGCTCTGATCTTTTCTTCCCTGCAATAAATTTCAGCAAAAGAAGGCTGCAAAGTGAGGGAGAGGGGCTCCAAGCACCTGATCAAAGCCATGCAAAAGGGACGGAGCTACGGAGAGAAATCATTTTATTGCTAACATCCTCCATGTCCTTAGAAGAGACAAGAGTTGTCTTCAAACCATCGATTGACGGCCATGATTATGAACATTAGCTGTCCATACGAATTACTGCAGTGCAGGAGAACTCAGCTGCCTGAATCCTCAGTGTGTGCTCGCTGCAGCTCAACAATGATGATGGCTAGTGTTTCTTCGCCAGTTGTATCAAAAGAAAGGAATCGCAGGGGAGAGAGATGATCGTTAAACAGGGTTCCTGCAAAGCTGTGGAAGCGTGTTATGGTTTCATCATTCTTGTTGATGATCCTCTGCGTTGGGATTAAAGAGATGGTACAGATCAGTAGGGGTTTATTGCAACGATCAGTCGCTGTTTGAATGATAGAGTAGATCTCCTCGGAACAAAACTAATCTTTTTTTTTATTTCTAACACAGAGATAATAAGATTTTATTAGTTCCTTTGTCTTTTCATTCTACTGCACAGATGCAGAGGACAGAGCTGGTAGGTGGGAGGAGAAAAAACTAAGGTATTCAAAAAGGCATAAAAGTGTTGATTTGCAAGCTACAATATTAAATATTTAAGTCCCTGTTACTATTTGTGATTAACATTTTGCTGATTCCAGCAGCACACAGACAGTCAATTTTGATTATTATTATTATTATTATTTTTATCTATCAATTGGAGCATGTCATTGTCACAGAGAGTGGTCAACGGAGCTGAGATCTCAAGTTTCATGCTGCCTTTTGAAGTTGTGAGGATAGACATTGAATCCAAATCAAGGAATTTTAAGTGAATTTCCTGCTTTTGTTTAGGATGGATTATATATATATAAATCTTATCTCTCTGTATCATCAATTGTTTAAGATCTTACAAATTTTAAAGTTTATGAAATTTAAGCTTCCGAATCTAAAGCTTTTCAACTCATGCTTTCTATTATCTTAACTATAATTTTGGACAGCAACAGTAGACGTTCTCTTCTTTAAATAGTTATTTCAATATATTAGAAATTATTGCATCTCCGTAATTGAAAGTTAATGCAACATTAGAAAAAAAGAAACAATGAAAAGTCTAAAGCAGGGTGAGTTGACTGTGCAAAAGAGTTGATTAAAATGATTCAAAAAAAATGTGACAAGGCACATATGATTTAGATTTATGGAACATCACGTCTCTTCGAGACGATCTAATGATTAACACATGAGATATTATCATTATGAAGTCTAAATTTAAATCTCGATAAAATCGAGATAAATATTTCTCTTATATATTAATTATTATTCTAAAATAAATAATCGTTTATGATTTATCTTCTTTATGTTGATCCTGGGATGAATTGACAGAGATGTTCCTGGATGAATTGACAGAGACGCTAAGAACAGACATATTCATCTTTTACCACAAAATGTATGGAACATCATTTTCTTGCAAAAATCAAAAGGTCAATGGATGCCTTGTAATTTCCAGCTTACAGTCAGCCAAAACTTCCAAAAACAATAAATTTGATCCTTATACGTCAGGGGATCATTGATAACGACTTAAAGTTAATAGTGCGTGAGAATTGAATAAGGTGTAACAATTAACTACTAAGAACATGTCTGATGCAGCCAATGAGTTTCTGGTTATAAACAAACACTGCTATAAACACCAACAGCTACCAAACTTGCCAAAACATTTCAATGCAGCATGATTGGTACAATTACAAATTACGATTGATTTAACTAAAGAATCAGATTTTTCTAGCTTGATAAGATAACTAATCCTTATCACCTCTTAGCCAATCATACAGTTTTTAATCAAACAAAAAAAAATTAACAGGTCATGTAGCTAAGCTTGCTGCCTTTCTTCCAATGGCAGATATTGGTCATAACTTGTGCCGCAGCTACAAGCCTCGCTCCCACGGAAACCAAGATGGTAACAGAAGCAAATTATTTGTAGTCGATTGTCAGACTGTGGTGCAATTGCCAGTGGCATGATTTGCCGGTCACAAGAGAGTGCAGAGTGATCTGAGCTGCCGTCAAGCGGCAGGTGAGTCTTGGGGTTGAGCCCTCGGGCGATGAGCTTGCGCTTTATGCGTGTGTTCCAGTAGTTCTTGATCTCGTTGTCGGTCCTCCCAGAGAATTGCCCAGCGATGACTGACCATCTGTGAACGCAAACCAACTAACTGTGATCTTAAACTGAGTGACTCTGAAAGATTGAGGTTTCGAAATTGTAGAACCAAATATTGTGCATACTTGTTGCCGATGATGCTGTGGAGCTTGATGATGAGCTCATCCTCTTCCTCAGTGAAGTTGCCACGCTTGAGGTCTGGCCGAAGGTAGTTGATCCACCGGAGCCGGCAACTCTTGCCACACCTCTGAAGCCCTGCAATTTAATCACTAACCTGAAGGAATCAATTATCATACAACACCAGAACTAGGAAGAGAATTAATAGCCGGAAATTCCTGGACCTGCTGCTTTAGGAAGAGATCTCCAGCAGCCTTCGCCATAAGCTCTGATGTAGGAAATCAATAGCTGGTCCTCCTCCTTCGTCCATGCTCCTCGGTTGGTGTGTGCCTTCTCGCAGCAAGGAGACCTGCCCATGGTTGATGTGCACAAAGAGGAGTTCCTGCTTCCTTTATATCGAAGAGAGGATGCTAGCAATCTCTGTTCCTTTTGTTGCCTCTGTTGATTCCTATTGACTGGTCAACTACTTGATCAATCTGTTGCAGTGCTTATTGGGGAACAGTATTTTAAAGTTAGACTGGGCAGGCCGGATCAACTTAGAATTAAAGATCACGTCATTCAAATAATCTAGTGTATAAATTTAAATTGAGTGAAGAAATCACAAACTAAGGAGTTTACCAATTCATTTGCAAGACAGTTTCCAAAAGAACTAACTGATTGAGATCAGGGACATAAAAAGGAGAGTTATTTGCCACTAGGCGACCAACCCACCAACTTCATTGAATGTTTCTACTTTGTTTCAAGTAATAACATGATCCTGTCTGATGCATACAAGTAACGCTAGTGCCCTATTGACCAGGGAAATTCTGATTCAGTGAATATCCAGTAGGAGAAAGGTTAGCTCCTAAAACTCAACCACTAACTACTTAGCCGCCATGGTTATTAATGAGGTCTGACTTTGAAGGGTGCTGAATGTGAGTCGAAGTCAGAGTCAGAGATGAAGTCAGAAGGTCAGGTCGACTTCTGAAAGGTATGGCACTTGAATGGACTTGGATGAAAAACTAGCTATGCTTAGAGTGCAGCAATAGGAGTTGGTCATGCATTAATCAGGAAGTATGGAATTTGAGAAATTTGCCAGTGTGAGTGAAAACCACTTGGATGAGAGTAAAGAGTAGGTAAACTACTATGAGCAAAATCTGGCACTGGTTAAATGCATTTAATGAAATTGAGAGTATGCTGATAGATTGGTAGGCCAGTCAACATTATGATCATAAATAAGCTTGCTTCCTAATGTAGAACAGGAGATAGTAAAAGAACATCTTCAAGGGTGGAAAGAGAGGAATGATTGCCTTCTCATCAAAACTTCAAAGTGCTCCATGATCCCTGCTCCAGAAGCTGATACCTTTTTTGATTAAAAAATAATAATAATAAAAATAAAAAAATGGTACATTAATCGGTGAAAGTGCAATAAGAAGTGCTGCTTCTGCTTGCTTTGCAATAATATGCGGTAGAAAATAATAATCTTTCCTTTTTTGGAGTCAATTAAATCACAGGTGAAAAAGCATATAACTAATTGATTTGATTGAGAATAATTTATTATCTTTGTCTCAAGATGACCAAAGAGGTGTGGGTTGCGGCTTAGAAGATGTATTCCGATCTAGGCAATACTTCTCAGATTTTTGAGCTATGATCGAAGTTGAAAGATTTGAAACATCATTCAAATTCTATGACATAGTACTTCCCTAATCTTCAAGATTTTCAACAAGAACTTGATCTATTCTTTGAAGAATATTCAACGTGCAGTAGTGTCAAAATTTGCCGCAATATCGAAAAGGAGCGTATATTTGATTTTTTTGCCGGTCTTAATCGTAATTTGGATGAGGTACGCAGACGCATTGTTGCTCGTGAACGATTTCCATCACCTAAAGAAGCATTCACGGAAGTCATGTGAGAAGAAGTCCATCGTAAGCTCATGCTTTACCGATGAGGTTATTGCACCACAATCCATTACCGCAGACACTTCAACTTTGGTTTCCACAAAAGTTTCGGCACCAAATCAGCATCAAAATAAACGCCTTTGGTGTGAACGTTGCAACTGGCCAGGCCACTGTCAGGATAAATGCTAAGGATACTCTAAGGATAAATGCTAGGAAATATATGGGAAACCATCAAATTAGCAACCACGGAAAAGAATGAAGATCGTGGATTTCAAACTCAATCGAGCCAAGAAAAACCTTTTGTCTCCGATGTTCTTGCTCCCTACACCAAAGAATAGTTGAACAATATGTTGGAGCAATCTAGGTGCTCTAGGTTTTGATGTTTGGGCAAAGATTTAAGTTAAGTTTATTGTTTTATTTAATATGTATTGTGAGTGTGCAGGATATAGGTATAACAATGAGAGTCCAAGTGTGATCTTGGCAAAGGAGGAAAGTCCAAGGGTGAGTCTTGGAAGTGCAAGTCCAAGGATAAGTCTTGGCGGTGTAAGTCCAAGTGTGACTTGGCAATGAATGAAGTCCCGGAGATGCGATCTCTTGGCAAAGAAAGACCCAACAACAATGACAAGGCCGATGGAAGCTCCAGAAGACAAGGTGTGAAGGATAGGGAGACATCCGAGGGACACAAGGCTGATGGAGAATGTTAGAAGACAGTTACTGTAGCATTATTGTAGCAGTCGACTGGTATCAAGCCGTTGGCTTGTAACGGTCGAAATACACAAAGGCAATTGTAAGTATGACAATCGACTGGTGGTGAAAACATTGCTTGGATGTTTCCATACAAGCTCTATTTAATGGAGCTCAGGATGCTTGAGCAAGGTGACGAAATTAGTGATGGTTAACCCTAATTAGAGTTTCCAAGTGCTCAAGTGATCTAATGTGGTCTTGTGCGGGTTGTGGTGAGGTTTCTCCACTCACAAGGTGCTACGCGAGCTAGCCGGAGGTTTTTCGAGGTGATCCACCGACGGATTGAGGTTTCGTTCACCTTATGGATACGCCGTGAAGTAAGAACAAGTTATCTCCGAACCACCTAACCAAACGTGTTAAGGTTTGCTTGGTTTTCTTCTTTGTATTGTTTAGGGTTTAGATTTATATTTGTTAGTATTTTGTTTTGTATTTCCGCTGCATACTAACGAGTGTAGGAAGCGACGATTTGGGTGATCGGCTATTCACCCCCCTCTAGCTGGGCATCAAGGTCCCAACACAATATTGCAAATTCTTCGACCAAAGGCCCTCAATGCATCTTCCACCTCTAATGTTGGCTCCTACTTCATGACTTAAACTGGTAAACTCAATTCATCATTTCTTAAACATTCAACAACCCCTTGGATAATTGATCCTGGGCTTCTAACTATATGACAAATGACTCAAGTATTTTTTCCTCCTATTATCCCTATTCTCGCCAAACTACTGTTAGGATTGTTGATGGATCATTAACTATAGTTGCTGGCATAGGCGATATTCGATTATCTCACCACATCATTCTAAAATCTATTTTTCATGTACCTGCTCTAAAATGCAATTTGATTTCGATAAGCAAAGTCACCCTAGATAATCAGTATTTTGTTAAATTCTTACCTTTCTCATGTCATTTTTAGGAACTACTATCGGGGAAGACAATTAGCAATGCC
Source organism: Zingiber officinale (assembly GCF_018446385.1). Lineage (NCBI taxonomy): Eukaryota > Viridiplantae > Streptophyta > Magnoliopsida > Zingiberales > Zingiberaceae > Zingiber > Zingiber officinale. The sequence goes on from NW_024589830.1 coordinate 109,145, forward strand.
AGAATTCATGAAAGTCTTTATTACTTCGAGGAGAAAAAGAGTCAGTCTTTGGTGTCTCATGTTTCTTTTTGTTCTAGTGATAGGGAATAAGGGCATCCACAACGAGCGCTAATGCATGACGTGGCGACTTTTTCGAACACTATAGCATTAACACATTCAAAACTTTGAACAAGTTAATACTACAGATTCATTAAAAAAATAAAAAACAATGCATTAACGCTTCCCACGTTAATAGCATTGCAGGTGCTCTAATGTCTTGGCAGTATTGTCTTAGTCATCCTAGTTTTGGTTGTTTGAAGCATTTGTTTTCATCATTGTTTACTAATAAAGATCTTTAATCTTTCAATTGTGAAGTGTGTCAACTAGCCAAGCATACCCGCACTCATTTCTCTCCCAAACGATATAAATCAACTACTCCTTTTTCACTAATTCATAATGATATTTGAGGTCTCTCACGAATTCACACCTCGTGGGAAAAGATGATTTATCTCATTTATTGATGATCATACACGGGCTACTCGGGTTTACCTTCTTAAAGACAAATCTGAAACCAATAATATCCTCAAAGCCTTCCACAAAATGATCCGGACCCAATTCTAAACAAATATCCAAATTATTCGAATCAATAATGGTAAAGAATATTTCAATGCCATTTTAGGTGAGATGGTAAAGAATATTTCAATGTCATTTTATGTGACTATTTAGAGGAAAATAAAATTGTTAGTATAAGCCTTAAGAGTCATTCAAGAGTTGATTGATTTAGGACATATTGTATCATATTTCATTAATAAAAAGCAATGGTTATTATATTTACTTCATATCTTTGCAATATGAATAAGTATAATAATATCTTAGGCTAATAGGTTCTAGTCTACAACATAACAATTGGTTGAATTGATAGTGAGAGTTTGTAGATATATATATAGACACTACTCTTAACTATTCCTAGTCAAGCATTAATATGCAAGGACAATATTATTGCGTTGAGACTAGCATGTAGATCAATTGATGACTTAATCTCACAAGTCATAGATATGAGATATCAAGTTAACATATGGTATATATTAGAGAATATGTACTGAATTGACCCGCCATGAGATATTTCATAGATCGTTATATGAGTCATAAGCATTCTCATAGTGACTATTGGTATGAATAGTTCTTAAACCTAAAGTCACTACGATTCCCTACATAAGGAGTTATCTACTTAGGTATTGGTAAACGTCACCTGTAATAAGGTAGATTATAAAGTCGATCACTGGATGTGCAATAAGTTATGCGAAGAGATGTGAGTGATGTATATGAGATTTATCTCTTTCATCCATATGACGGAAGTGACATCTATGAGTCTCTTGATTAAGTAGGACACAAGAATGCATGACCATGCTCAAATTAGTCAATATGAGATATTAAGCTTATTTGATTGAGTGTGTCTACTTAGGAATCAAGAAACATAAAGATTGATAAGAGAATAACACAGTATATGCCTTATTGATCAATCTAGATATTAAGAGCCAAGTCATACAAGATAATAGACACAAAAATGTTAGGTCGGATCTCGACATTTTCATCACTTGGATAACAATGATGCATTGCTAGATGTTACTCATTGTTTATGTATCTAAAATAGTTTTAAATACATTGTCAACGTTACGAGAGCATGTTGGGTCACACATAAAGAACATGTTGATTTATAGATAGGTTTAATTTAGTTTGACTAAATTATTATGGGCCTTAAGATTATTGGATTATTCATTGAGTTAGACTCATTAGGTTGGATTGAGTCTAATCTGAGTTAGGTTCATTGAGTTAGACTCAATTAAATCCACTCATTGAAGAAGGAAGATCAAAAGAGAATAATGATTAATTTGGATTAATCATGCATTAATAAGAGGAAGATCAAAGAGCAAAAACCCTTGGTATTCATTGGATGAATATAAAAAGATTTTTGGCGTTGTATTTTATACATGAGACTTATTATCTTCTTCTTCCTCCTCCTCTTCTTCTTCTTGGCCGAAACTTTCTTGAGGGGTTGGTAACACAACCAAGGTTGTTTCTTCTCCAAGTCGTGAGCTCGTGAGACAAACGGGAGAACGTATTCGTATGGATACCATAGATGCGCGAACACTTGATCGAGCTGAGATCTGCATCCAAAGAAAAGTTGTTGTTGGGAGTTCGTGTTTACGCAACAAAGGTAGAACTCTCAATTCAACTAGTATACAATTTCCTTCGCATGGATCTTCTGGAAAGAATCTTGATAAAATTCTGATGCGCTTGTCTTGTTTTATGCTCAAGATCCTAACAGAAATTGCTCATCAAAGCTCTTGTGTCAATACTCCACAAAAAACATGGAGTTTCTGAAAGTTAAAACGTCATTTGCCGGATGTTGCCCATGTCCTTATGTTCACCATGTATGTTCCAAAATATTTATGGGGCGATGTAATCCTCACTGTTGCGTATCTTATCATTCGTCTCCCTAGTCACGCCGTAAACTTTGTCACACCTTTCTCTCTTCTCATCCAAACATATCTATAAATTTTCAGCTCCAATAATCTACTTTTGAAGGCATTTGGATGTATAGCCTTTGCGCATATCCATGCCCATAAGCACAACAAACTTTGAACCTCGAGCCCTTAAAACTGTCTTTGTTGGGTATTCTCTTACTAAAAAGGTTATCGATGTTATTGCCCACGCATAGAGAAGACATATGTTACTTGTGATGTTACTTGTGTGTTACACCACACGACCGTGGTGATTTCCAGAGCTCGACATGGCCTGGCCGTGTCACAACACAGGGCCTTGGTGACAACTGTGACAACCATAGAACATCCTCAAATGATGATGAAGATACCTTTGGACACCACACCTCCCTCCATGTTTGATCCTACCCAAGTCGGTCCTCAAATTATTAAAACAAGGGGAGTATCGAGTTAAAATCCATATCCTTGTTTATTCAAGGAGAAAAAGTTCTCGAGCTAATGAAGAAATTGTGAATTCTAGCCACAGCCAAGAAGATGAATCGATGGAGAATCCTCTAACGAGTTAGTTACATTTTTCGATCTTGATATATCAATTGCATTCAGAAGGATGTCCGATTCGTACCAAATATCCCATTTCCACCTTTATCTCCTATTCTAATTTATCCTTCACATTTCGTGCTTTCTCTTCAAAATTGTCTAGTGAATTAATACCTAGGTCGGCCATGGAGGCATTACCTATTCCTGAATGGAAGATTGTTGTTCTTGAAGAAATGCATGCTCCCGAACAGTATAATATATGGGATTTGGTGGAATTACCACAAGGGAAAAGTGTCTTGATTGCCAATGGATTTTCACGAACAAGTACAAGGCTGATGACTAGAGGCTTTACTCAAACCTATGAGATTGATTACACTAAGACTTTTGCTCCTGTCGCCAAACTTAATACTGTCAGAATTCTTTTATCATTGACGGCTAATCTAGATTGATCATTACTTCAACTTGATATAAAAAATACTTTCCTCAATAATGGAGAGCTTGAATAAGAGGTTTATATGAATCAACCTCTAGGATTTGAAGAAATTTGGGTAATAAAAATGTATGCAAGCTCAACAAATCTCTCTATGGTTTAAAATAGTCACCTTGTGCCTAATTCGATCGATTCTCCAATATAATCAAGAACTTTAGATATATTTAGGGATAAACAGATCATACACTACTTGTGAAACACTCTGATTGAGGAAAAATCACCATTCTTATAGTGTATGTTGATGATAGACATTAAAAAATTAGAAGAAATCAAGGAAACTGGTATGTTGGGATGTAAGCCAAGTAACACGCCAATTGAACTCAAGAATAAGAGAAAAATATTTGAAGGAAACTCCGTTGACAAAGATAATTATCAGCGACTTATTGGAAAACTCATTTATCTCTCATATACATGTCCAGATATTGCCTTTGCAGTTAGTTAAGTAAGTCAATATATGCACTCACAATGTCAAGGTCAACTGAATGCAGTATACAAAATCTTAAGATATCTGAAACAAACTCCTGGGAAAGGCATGTTCTTTGCAAAACTGAGGATAGAAGAGTGTGCGCATACACTAATGTAGATTGGGAAAACTCAATTGATGACAAAAAACCAACGTCTGAGTATTACACGATAGTATGGGGGGAATTTAGTATCATGGCGTAGCAAAAAAAACAATCTATGGTTGCAAGAAGTAGTGTCGAAGCGGAATACAAAGCTATGGCTGAAATTTGTGATCTCATATGGATCAAAAGAGTGATGAAAGACTTAAAAATTCAGTTTGAAGATACTATGCTACTCCATTGTGATAATAAGTAAGCCATTAGTATAGCTCGCAACCCAGTTCATCACAATCAGACTAAACATGTAGAGGTTGATTGTCATTTCATCGAAGAAAAGGTGGATGAAGGCATTATCAGTATTGAGTATATTCCTATATCTCACTAATTAGCTAATCTTCTTACAAAAGGATTATACGAACAAGCTAATAAGTTTCTTGAAGGCAAGCTTGATACAATCAGACTAAACATGTAGAGGTTGATTGTCATTTCATCGAAGAAAAGGTGGATGAAGGCATTATCAGTATTGAGTATATTCCTATATCTCACTAACTAGCTAATCTTCTTACAAAAGGATTATCTGAACAAGCTAATAAGTTTCTTGAAGGCAAGCTTGATATAATCAATTAGATTGATTTGATTGAAAATAATTTTTTTTAGTAGAATAATTTTTTCTTTCTATAAAATTATTCTTTTCCTTTTTTTTTATTAATTCTCATTGTATAAAAGTGTATCCGTTGTTCATGAATAATATGGGTGAGAATATTTTTTACATGTCCTTTGTTCAATTTGATTTTCATGTATGCTTAAGTTAGTATTCATACATTCACATCCATGAACCACACTTGCACACAAGCTCATGCCCTCCGATCAATCTTTACACCATCGGTAGAATAATTTTAGACCTTAATTTCTTATTGGCTCATGTAATTAGTTTTGAAGAGCCTATACATGAAATAGTCTGTTTCATGTTCCAATTTAATCACTTGATTACAAAAACTAATTTCAACTGCCCAATACTCCAAATCCCGGTCATGCAAGCAGCTTGATATGATATCATCATACTCACTAACAATGATAATGCTAAACTGTAATTGTTATTGCCATCTAATCGTCGATTTACACAGTAGATCCGATTTATGGACTTCAGTTTACATACAGGAGCGAATTAACGAAAAATTAACTTGAACAAGAAAAGGTAAAGAAGCGTAAACCTGGAGTTGCGTCATCCCCAAATCAAATCTTTCGCCGACTTCACAATTGCAGGATCCGCACCGGTTCGACTCGAAGAGCCCGCGCCCGCCAGCGCCTCGGTCGTCGTTGTCGAGGGGAAGAGAGTTGGGCGAAAGGAAGGAGCAGTCGCCCTTCCTGGGCCAACGAAGAAGAGCTTGAGGACACTCTCAGTCTCGACGAGATCGGCGGCGGAGCCGCAGCGGACGCCCCGCCCCGCCTGCTGTTCGACGCCCCCGACGAAGAAGAAGAAGAACATCCTCCCGAGGATTCAATGGTTCAGTGCGTCGTGAGTGAGAGAGATCGAGATTCGAGAAGCGTAGTGGAATCTTCTGGAAGGCTCGGTCGTTAGTTGTCATTCTCTCGGTTGGGGTAATGGGCCGAGAATGACGCAGGCCGGCCCATTAAGGCCGGTTCTAAATTTAAAATTTAATTAACTCTATTTAATTGCAAAAATTAATTTTAAACCAAATAATTCAGAAACAGAGAGAAATTACTCAGCAATGCAGGAGATGCAAATTACAAAGATGAAGATCCTAATTAACAGGGGAACTTAATTAAACTACATTACATAGTGATTAATTTCTCCAAAGAAGATTAAATATAGCATTAGAAACTATAATAAGAAGGAGAATTCCATAGAAGGCTCTGCTATAAAGATTTCTATGAAGGATGAATCTTGATCTCGGAGTTCATCATCATCATCATGATTCATCTTTCATACAGATCGGAGCCTTCCATGGAATTCCCGCTGGCTCGCCGTCCGCCGGCGCATGCGCACTAGCTCCGCCGCGACGACTTGCCGGCGCGGTGGAAGTCGACCAGCACCGTGCTCTTGCACTTGGGGCACTTCGGGTCCTTCTCGGAGAGCATGACGTACATGAGGCAGTGCGGGCAGCCGGCGAGCATCATCGGCGGCGACGGCGCTGCCCCCTCCGGCGACTTGCTCTCGCCTTCCTCCGACGACACGCACGAGCTCGTCGGCGACACCGACGCCTCCTCCTCGTCCTCCGTCCGAGTCGACGGCCCGCCTCGGGCTCTGCTCGGCGTCCCTGCCACGTTCACCTTCACCTCCAGCCTCGGGTTCTTGCCGCGGTTGTTCCGGCTCATCGTTCTCCGATCGAGGCCTACATGGCCACCCAAACACTCGATTAACAATATGGTTTAGCCAAGAATTAATGAAATAAAGAACAATAGAAAATTAAACCTTGAACTAACACACTTGCTTCTTCTTCACCTCAACACAAACACAGCACAACATAACACAACAGAAGAAGCGGCTTGTTGCTTCATTATATAAAGAAGAAGAGAATTAATGGAAGGGGCGATGGGTTTCCATTAATACAACAGCAGATACTTCTTTATTGCCGCTGTTAATTGCCTTCCTTCTCACTCACTCTCTCTTGTTTATTATTATTATTATTATTATTATTTCATATGAACTTAATGTTCATCTGCTCTGATAGAGAAGGAAGAAGGAGAAGGGAGAAAGGAGAAGAGGAGGAGTGGCCTTCGCAGTAAACAGAGCAGATGGGGAAATGGGAGGGTAAAAAGGTAGAGAAAACTCTGAAGACCGGGGGATTTTTGAAAGGCGGATAAACTTTACGGGGTGAAGTGAAAAAATTATAGTTTTGTTCTGATTGTTAAAATTTAGAGAAAATTACACATTCCAGTAAAAGCAATTAAGGTTGAATAATAAATGGGCATTTAAAGTTTGCAGAAGTGCCTTTTGTTTTGTATCAATGACATGGTTTCTTTCAGAATTCGAATCTGATGCTTCAGCTTTTTTTTTTCGAAGGGAGGGAGGTTTAATTGTATGCATGGCCTGTGCAGTTCGTAGGGAAATCAAGTAAATGGAATATTTCGTAGTTGAGGGAGTAAATGGGAATAAATGGGCACTGTTTATGTGTGTATATTAGTAACTGAGCTATTAAATGGCTGCTGCTTTTTGAATAAATGGTATTTATTTCCAATTAATGAAAGTTACAGCCAGTCTGGTTCATACATCCAATCTCTATTAATGACATTTATGTAATACACCCAATTCTTAAAAAAAAAACCTATTTTTTATAAAAATAATTATTATTTTAAGAACAGTAGGTGAATTAATCATTAAGCAAGGTAAAAAACTATTTTTAGTCTCTCTCTAATTTGTTTAGTTAGAGAGAGAGACAGAGAATATAAACAAACTTTCTCGAGACGATCGAGTGGTAAGTCAGCTACATGAGGATGAGAAGATTTCCTCGTGCATGGCTATTTATAGGCTTTAGGGTAAGCTCTAGGAGTTGACTTTAATTTGACTATTGGCAGGTCAATGGCCTCTGGTCAAGCTCGACAGTAATGCCATTTAATGTCCTATCTTATCGAAATCTTGATAAACAATTAGTTACTGTATATGTATAAGTAGGATGCTCCCACAATGTTGCTAAACAAAGTCTGAGCAGAATTACGAACATCTAGCTTATAAAAAAAACAGTATACATACATTCAAACTAGTGTATTACTCTACAGCTTGCAAGTTCCTACAAATACAGAAATCCAAGTTAAACTATTTAACTATGCTGCTAAGAAACAGCTGGAAAAGAAAGATTAATAAATATAGAGCATTGAAAGTCGATAACAATGATTCTGACTCGATCACATCTCATTACTGTATTAGTGAGTTAAGTGAGTATTTATAAGCAGTTTGGTGTGTCGTTCATGCAAGTGGACATCAGAAATTATGAAGGCATTGATTGATTCAAAGCTGGAAGGCTTATGGGCTTCGTCATTACTCTCTCCAGCTAGCTTTCACCATGAAGAAGGAAGTTGAGCTCTCCTGAAGGTTGAAAGCCAAACAAAATAGGTGATATCTGCTGGAACTAATTACTAAAGAATGACACACTGCAATTTGAAGATCTATCTTATCTACCTATAACACATTCATTCATGGTATTTAGGCAATCAGTTAGTCGATTTAGGGGAAAGAAAAGAGGCTGAAGGGTGTTTGTTATCTGAACGAGTGTGCATTGATAAGCCATTTAAGGGGATATCAGCAACAAGTATTTAACATGCCATTAAATAGCTGCATGATTTGAGGCTGTGAGCTGTGATCGCTCATGCTTAAATGTTCTTCCTCTCTTTTCTTTCTCCCCCACTGCAGAGGCCAGACAGAAATAATCAACTACCATGGCCGGCTTAGTAATGGCAGCCGATGCCGCTTGCCTGCCTCCGCAGATTAGGCAAATTCTCCGGCCGGCCGGCCGGCGACTTTGTAACTCTTGGGAGGAGGAAGCATCAGCGGCATCTGGAGCGAGTGTTAGGGATGAGTTTGTGGAATTGACATGGATGAGAGGGTGAAGGTTTGTTTGTTCACAGCTGAATTAAGTGAGTGAGGGTGGGGTTGCAGCAGCTTGGTTTAAGTGCATTCAAGCTTGTGTCTGCTGAAAGGGAGAAGAGAGTGTGGCACTGGTGAGCATTAACCATGGGTTTTAATTGGAAGTCAAAGGGAATCTTGAGGAGGACAGTTCATAAAAATAAAATAAAATAAAATCAAATCCAATTCAATCAATGGCAATGTAATCCAAAGTGAGAGAATTGTGGTTTCTTACAGAGTGCTATGGTGAAAGATCAGATAGCTGAAATGAGTAGACAAGATTAGCATTGTTCTTCTTTCAAACATTTATTGCCTACAACTGAAAATTAGCAAATCGATCAGCACCAAATGCCAATAATTTCAACCAAAGAACACGTTTAATTAATTCCTCCAAAATATCAATGATAGTATAACAAAAGTAAAAAAAAAAACAAATTCCCATTCGCATACAACCCGACTGATGATATATAGACAAAAGCTACTTCTCTTTGATTGGCACTTTTTATTTTACAGTAGTTCAAGAAAAGCTGCACAATTAGCAACGATATGGATGGAGCTCAATATGATTTTCCAGCCTTATTTGTCACGAATAATGAGCATTTAGGATCTCCTGATATACAATGTCAACGAAATCATCATTCTGGCAAAAAGAAAAGATTTTAATTACTATTAACTCTAATCCATAATCAATAAGAACTGACTCCAAATAGATAGGTAGATTATAATCAATGGAAATGAAATAAGAACAAGGCTCCATGAAACTTTTTATTGTGTGGCTAAAAAGTGGAAGATTTTGCCAAACCCAAAGCCCAACTTAAAATAAAGAAAGAAACTCAACTCAAGTCAGTTTCTCTCTCATGATTTTTAGTGTCTACGATTTTGGCTTATGGAGAAATGTTTTATTTCTGCATTTCCAAATATTGGGCAAGTCAAAAGATATAGCTTGAATAGGGCAAATGACATCTGCTATCCAAAAGGGGAAAACATTTTCTCAAACAAGAGGGACCAAAGAATAAAATGCAAGTATGTACTGACAAATAAAATGGGAAGAAATTTACCTGAACAATCCTCAATAGTGCATCACGGACTTTGTCTCTTGTGATAACTGGTTCGAAATTTTGAGGAGCAAGAGATGCAGATGGAGACGGTGGTGGAAAGGGTTGAAGAAGGGGAGTTCCATATGGTTGCTGCATTGTTACTGGAGGACGGAGGGAAGGAACAGCAACTGGAACAGAAGATGGCACTAGAGGCATTAGCAGTGCAGCAGGAGGTGAAAAGTATGAAGGCTTAACCAGATTTGTCGCATGGCTGCTGCTTCCATTTCCAGATTCAAGATTATCCAAAGTTGACATTAGAGGAGTGGATGACGTTGAAGGAATAGAAATTGACTGAACAGTTGGCAAAATAGATGGATTGAAGCTTGATGCCTGAGTAGTTACAGGAACTGGTGCAGAAGCAAGAGTTGGCTGGCCATGGATTGCTGCATTTGTTGCAATTCCAATGTTCACGGCATTCTAAAAATTTATAAATAAATAAGTCCTATGTCAAGAATGGTTGGTTATTAAACAAAATTTTCTGAAGCGTGATGCACATAAATCGTTAAATTTAGAGAAGTAGCTAAATGTTAATAGCCCAAGTAGGAATAAGTGTTAATAGCATAAAAGTAGTAATTTTTAAAAAAAGTTTTAATCTATAGGAAATATGATGGAAGGAACTATTTAGCAGAAACATACACTGAAGAAGTTCACAAATGCGTCCTCAGGAACTTCAGGAGTTGACATAGCAACTGATGTCGGCTCAAGAGAACCTTCCATGACTGATGTAGGTATAGCTTCAAGCTCCTCAAAGTCACTGCTATAAGAAGAAAAATGCTCATGGAAACTGCCAAGACGATAATCTCATCAATTACCATATATTGGGCAAAAGGCGATAACGCTCGCCCCCAGCGTCCCCGCCGTACCTTGCCCAAGGCCATCACGAGAGAGGTTAATCACGGTAACCGGAAAAGCTAGTGCGCAGTGGGAAGAGGGACACGGGGACCAGGGATTTACGCCCTGACTATCCCGCGATTCGAACCCACGATCTCATTGGGCAATCTTCTACGCACTAACCACTCCGGATAACCCCGTGGGGCTCATCAATTACCATATATGCAAGCAATTGGAAAGGAGAGAAGATTATCACCATGATGCAAGCATGTGAAAGGAGAAGAGACATGAATTAAGAAAAAAAATCCATCATTTTACAAAAGGGACACCCAAAGTTGCAGAATATTCAAAGGGCACACTGCCCTTTGGTAATAACCAAAAGGGCGCACCTGCTCGAGTGAGTCCCCTCAAATGCCCTTCGTCCACCCTGCTTCATCGAATCCATTACCACCCAAATTGTGAAAGTGATGTTGGTCGACCAAAAGTGATGTCTATCGACTACAAATGTAAATCGACTGAAAGTGTTGCCAATCAACTGAAAATGATGTCAATTGAGTGATTAGTCAATTGGAAGTCACTCTAGTTGGGCCAATGTGATTCCAGTCAATTGGTCATAGCTGGCATGAATTCAACCCTCTAGGAGTGCAACAATATCAATTTAACATGAATCTGAGACCTCTTGGACCACCAAACACTCTTGGTAAAAGTTTGACTAGTCGACCTTCTAGTCGAATGACATCACTTTTAGACAACTGAATAATCAATTGGTGGTTTGGACTACAATAAATCTGATGAAGCAGGTTGGAAGAAATTTTTGTTGGAAAACCAATGAAAGCAAGTGTGCTTTTAATAAATTTGGAAGTAGGGCGTGCCCTTTAGGAAATCTAAAACCTACTCATGAAACATAAGTTGATTTACACTACTGGATCACTGCAACTAAGCATTAAGTATTAAGTCAATTCATGGTCAATCGCTGAGATTTTCCAAAACAGGAAAAGAGCCTATCTATTGTCAACATGGGATGGTTGCATTGCCGAAAAATAATAGTATCACTCCAATAAGAAGATGACAAAATTATAAAAGGGTGCTGCATCACCAAAAGGTTATGAGAAATACCTTTTAGAAGTTACCTTAGGCTTTGAAGGTACTTTAGAATAAGCATTTAGTATCCTGAATTTAGAAATGTATCAGCATAATGTATCATAATAAATGCAATTCAAAATGCAGCATACATTTAATGCACAATAAGCTTCTCAATTTGGTGAAGAGACTCTCAAGGTGTATAAATACACATTACAAAACATACACACATAAGGACATCGACAAAGAATAGAACTGAATAGCATATGCAATAGTAATTATTGGTGTACAAAAGCAAAACTGATAGTTAATGGACTAGGAGTGGCAACTGTTTATACATTATAAAAAATGATCATGTTCATCTTCCTATTTATGTATAAAATAATAAAATGTTTATCTATGAAATAATAAATAGGAAGTGTTGGAAACAAAAATGGAACAACGTATATTGACATATGCCAATAGCCAACAGAGCAGGAATAGCTTGAAATGCGTCATAAGAAATAGAAGGGTAGAAATATAATTAAGATCCATTAGATGATTACCTTGTTCGAGTGTGTAAGTATGCTTAAGCTTTGATTCAAAAAGAAGAAGTATGTTTAAGCTTGTTTATTTTTATTATTCAATGTATATAAATGTGCTCTTATCGATATGAAGCTTGTTTGCAAAAAATTTGATTCATTTATAATGAACAATGCAATCCTAAAAAATATCACGCATCCAAGGCATAGTTGATATGCAAATAATGTTTCCACCTCGTGTTAAGTTACAGCCTTATTTTCACCATTAGCAAGGGACTCAAAATAATAGATAACACCTAGAATACAGAAAACAAACTTCAAAAATGGGCATCTGAAATAAATCTCTGCAATTCAACAGCAAGTGTCAAAATGACTTCTCTAAGGATTTCCTTGGTTGACCCTTCCTTAATTATGTTTATTGTCAAAAGGCCAAATCAAACATACACTAATTTGACGAGGTTGAATCCTTCTTGGGGAAAAAGGCTCAAACAAAAAGACCAAATTAAATCAAAGTAAACTAAATTTAGTTCAGGTGTCTGGTATTCAATTTTATTGTATATATTTTACTTTTACAATATCGAGCACACTTGGTTTAATTTGCTAGAGTCTCAATGAGACTGACTTATCGTAAAAGGCCATAAAAAGAGACCATGTCTCAAATTATTATTATTATTATTATTATTTTGCAATAACCTGCTTTAAGTCAATTAAAATATAATGGTATAAGCAAAAATATTCTCGAAGAAATTATCAAAAGTAAAATGTCACATCAGAAATCACTTTAGCAGCACCTCGAAAAACAAAATTTAAATTAGTACCTGGCAAAAAGATTTGCCACTGCTTCACAATCAGGTGAATTATAAAACCATATGCCATTGACTTCTTGAGCTGCATTTCGGTATAAAAGATATGGAACCTGAACTTCGTACTCAAAATCTCCCAAAAGATTCTCAACTAGATTAGCTGCTAATCAAAAGAAGCAACATAAGAACACATCATAAATATTGGCATTATCATGGAAGGATAAATTGACAACATCCAAAAAATATATATATTAAATAACATGTAACATGAATGGATTCTATATCTCCAATTGCCAAGTATCGGATCAATTTTCCCCGCATTAACCTAACTTAATTTTCCCCAACGCCACTTGGTCAAACTCATCTAGGGCACAATTGCACCAACATAAGGAGCATAAAGCTGAAAAAAGATGTATTTGAAATTTGTTAACTGCTAAAGGAACATCTTCTATCGCAAGACAAATACACCCAATCTTCTCATCCCTATATTATTTGTATCCTCATCCTTCCTGGCCTCCTCCAAGGACAAGTTATCAAAGATATGAAGAAATAAGGTAGGCACATCACTCTTCTCTAAGCCACTCTATCATAAGACCTTTAAAACCTTGGTCAGTTTGCTTAACATGCCTTTTCATATAGGTCAACTATAGTAGAATTACTGGACTACCATACACAACCTAGAAAAATATTGACCCAAGTAAAACGCCCATGAAATCCTACAACTAAAGTTTCCAATTATGCCTAAGGGAAGTAGCTTTTAACTACTAATAGTTTACATGACTATAGCCATTCGAAACACTAAATAATTGATAATAAAAAAATGCCAGACAATACTAAAACTTCATTAATTAACTTCAAGAATGTTACACTAATAACATGGACTGATTATTCACCTGTATTACGCCTATTCATCACGATGAACTGAAACCTGGGTTGTGCATTCCTGCACGTAAACATGTACAATCAATTGGGTTGTACTTAATAATTGTCAATAGCAGAATCAACAAAATTTATGCCAACGAAATATCGGTTACAGCAATCATTAAGTCTAAAAAAATTAAGGTTCTACTCAAAGTTCAGCAGTTGAAGGGGGCAACTTAGATCCTACTGATCCACACAAATTCTCTAAAAGAGACAGCAACACGAACAAGGAAATCTAGGTATCATTAAACCGTAAGTCTCAATCGTATCAGCGGAAGTGTCAGAATGGAAAACGGAAAAAAAAAAAAAAAAAGGGTAAAGGTGATCACGGAATGAAATTCGAACAAAATTTGTTTTTTTTTTTTAAACATGGAATACACGGGAAGCGAGATTCCGAGTTACCTCTTGACAACGAATAGGGATCCTTCGACGTCTTTACGGTTCTGAAGGGAAACAAAGCAAAAGAAACCTAGATCAAATAAAATTAAACCAACCAATGGGCATCCAAAATAATCGAACAAAAAAGAAGGAAATTTTTCAGCGCAGTCGTACCCACTGGTTAAGCTCGATGTTGAACTCGTAGACGGTGACATGGGCAGCGGTCATGAGGATCTCCTCCACGAAAGAGTCGATCCGCTGGAGTACTGTGAGGTTGTGGACCTTGGTGCTGTTTTGGTCAAGATTCGGCATCAATTTCCCGTTCTGCGTCATCCTCCTAGCACTCGACCAAACCCTAAATCCAGAAGAACCCTAGAAGCAATTCGAGCAAACGTGAACAAGACGAAACAGGAATTGCACGACGGAGACAGAGATCAATCGAGGGCGTGCGAATTTGCCGGATAAGGGTAAAAATGACAATAAAAGTTAATTTATTAAAAAAAATTATGTAGTGATCTCTAAGGTTTAATTAATTTTAAAATGTACCTCAATTGTTTTTAAAAATATTATATTTTATAATTTATTTCAATTCTATTTTGTCTATATCACTATTTATATTTAAATAAATTTTATTTTATTATTATTAATTAAGTTTTTTTTATTTTCCACTTTCTTATTTAATAAGTATAATTTTACATCACTTTATTAATTTTTTTTAATATAAATCATCTTAAATATGTCCCTTATGATTTTTTCTCACTAAGTATAATATTAACATCTTCTTTTTATATACTCCCTCATAATCCAACATTTTAAAAAAAATACTTTATTATTCCAACATTGTAGATTTAATTATAATTTTATAGAATTGCTTTTTAAATTTTAAAAATCCTGTATTATCATACAAGATATCTAACTCTCTTATTTATTTCAACCAGGCTACTGCAGAATAGGAATAATAGCATAAATAATATTATTTTCATAAAATAAAAACTAGAGAAGGGTTAATTTTTAAGAGATTATGATGCCTTATTTTTTTAGTGTTATGATATATTTTTTGATGAAATAATTAAGGTTTTATTTTTTTATTTAATTATATAAAAAATATAATTATTATTTTATTTTAATTTAAAATTGAAGTAGACGAGAAGGGTGTTTCATATTATCTTTCTCGTTTAACTCCTATCGCAATTTTGTCTGGCGAGAAGGGTACTTGACTGGCCGTGCTCAAGTACACTGTACACTTGATAAGATCTCCTAGATCCGTTGACTTGAGTGGTAGTCAAGATTAAACCGCGTCGTTAACTTGACTCCATCGTGCTCCAGCTTAATTAGTACTGGACCTCACTTTCGGACACTTGATATTATTTAACTAATTAATTGATTATCGTTAAACTAAGTAACTTAAACACGAATGGCAGCTGGACTTGAGCTGTAATGACAACAACCCGCGCAGAATCTTTCCACCGTTAGTCAATCTAAGAACAAACACAGGTCAACGCAACTTAATGCTGGTCCATTTATAGCCGTTTTTCCACACACCCACGCGCACTCAGTCTGACAGTCTACGCGCTTTAAAAATATTTTTTATTTCCGCAATTCAATTTTGTCAAATTCGAAGATTTATTGATTTTATTGATCAATTCCTCAATAAGTAAGTAGGAAAAGCAATCAAATAGAATTCTTGTTAGATTTATTCGGACCCACTCCAGAAACGTGCCATGAAAGAATAATTGGCGTCGACGTCGTTCTCGCCGGCGCCGCCACGCTGTCCCACGCCTAAACATTGCTGCGAGCCTTCGCCGGCGATGCCGTCCGATGATATAGAACTGTCGTGAGAGACGGGTGCAGTAGACGCCGTAGGGGCGGTGACCGCCGCCGCCACCTCCTCCTCGTCTCCCTGCGCCGCCGCCGCCGGACGGCGATCAAACGCCCTTATGCTGCCCGATTGGGTGTACACCCGGCACACACTGAACTCGCTGCGAAGCTACATGAAACAGAGAAGGAAATCGATCGATTAGCTGGATCGAGCGCACGTCGTCGTCAAATTGATCGCAGATAGATCTGATGGAGGATCATAATTAATTTATGATTACCCTCGGCGGAACGGCGCCGGCGTTGTCGGCGGAAGGCTGCTCGAGGGCTCGGTACTCGTTCATCTTCCACTCGGTCTTGGCGCCGGTGGGCGCCCTGCCCCGGTAGAACACCATGGTCCTCTTCACGCCCAGCGCCCGGTTGGCCGACGAGAACACGAGGTTCGGCGAGCCGGTGGCCTTCCAGTACCCCGACGGCGTGGTGCGAGTGGGCCGCCCGCCCTGCGCCTCCCGCTGATGGCGCGGGCAGAAGAAGATCCACTGCACCCCGTCCCCTCTGCACGCCTCTCCCGCCATCGCTGTAAAATAGAATAATTAAATATGTGTATATATCAATCGTCTTAGGAAGGGTAGTCTTAGTTCAACGGTAAAATTGTTATTTTGTAATAAAAAAATCATGAATTTAAATCTTGTAAAT
This sequence comes from Zingiber officinale, assembly GCF_018446385.1. NCBI lineage: Eukaryota > Viridiplantae > Streptophyta > Magnoliopsida > Zingiberales > Zingiberaceae > Zingiber > Zingiber officinale. Next base: position 125,939 of record NW_024589830.1, read on the forward strand.
AATCTTTTGTAAGAAATAAAGTAAGACGGCGTACTATGGATCATTCTCAAAAACTTGCATAGCGTAAATTTCATACACCGGATTACTTTTTTTATATATCAACCCTAACAAGCTAGTTAGCTAGAAGCCATCATCCAATATAATAGCATTATTACCAGGGAGCTGCCAAGGATCGAAGCAGTAGACGTCGACGACGGGGACGACCAGCTCCATGTCTCGCCGGCGATTCTCGAGCTTGTTTTGGAGGAAGAAGCCGATCAGCTCTTCCTCGGTGGGGTAGAAGCGGTAGCCGAGGGGAAGGATGGAGCTCATCCTGGCAGCCAGTCGGTCGGCGGTTCAGAGGTGGTCGTTACGTGGGCAGGTGGGTATATATATATATAGGAGAGATTTGGACGTGGAAAAAGAACGTCAACGGTTAAGTCATGGCCACTGTGCATACGTGGAGCTTGTAGTGTGGTTCTGCACATACGATGCCCTGGACTGGGTCAACATGACGACGTTGCGAATCTTGTTTTAACTTTTACGCGGTGGACCCGATTAAATATTATTATTTTTTAAATATAATCCAATCAGATTTAATCGAAATGTAGTGTGCAACTGCTAGTCATGCGTCTCAATTTGTCCGCTGTGTAATTTGGAAAAAAAAAAAAGAGATTGAAGGAGATAGTGGGAGTGGTGGTCAAGGTGTGCTAATGACGTTCATGATGATTTCCAGGCAGGATCCTTACGGATCAGGATGATAACAATTTATTGGTTGATTTAAGTACACCCTACTTGTTTAACAGGTGAAATTTATGTAAATCGATCAATCAGTATAGTGGTTTATCCTATACCTCGCACGCTCTTGGAAAATAAGAGAGATGGACTGCGTCAAGATGAAGTGTTTGTTGATCGCTTCCACACGTACGTCCTTCGTCCTCCAAATTCTCGTCTCGACGTCAAAACAAACGACATGTTTATTTATCTTTTAGGTGGAATTCAGTAGGTTATAAGTGGGATCTAAACTCCATCGTCGAACTTGGTCTGCCTTTGTGTTATTCAAATTTAATTATTTAGTAAGATAATTAGGTCATATTAAAATTGAGTTTAAAATAAACTAAATTATTTGGAAGTTTTATTTAAGTTTGGTTTGAGTTTATTTTTTAATTGATAGTGAATTAAATCTCAATACAAACTTATTTGATATTACAAATATTAAAAAATTTAAATTTAATTTAAAGAATTATTTGTTTATCATTTCAAGGAAAAAATATGACCCGGCTCCACTGAATTTTTCCATCGGCATTAAGATAAATCGAGAAGTACTCGCGACGGATGACCAAGAAATCTAGCATCTTTTAATTACACGCCCCATTTAAAAAAAAATTATAAATTTATCATAATTAGAAATCTAACTACAAGTGTCTAAATGATAATCTAAATACCTGCAACTATACCATCATCCCGAGACTATTTATCATTTTAACAAAAATGGCACATGAGCACTTAATGCTAAGTTGGATAGCCCCCCACATTGAAACTCCCAACTGATCTGCAAGTTCCTGAATGTCCATTGCTTCTCTTTTAACAGTGTGATTTGGGTTTGGATCACTTCCCCGTACCTGGCCAGCTCTGTCGAATGACAAGAAAACAATTGATGCAAAACGAGTGTTGTTCTGAAGTTTCACATGATCAATATTTCTTTTCCCTGAATTATTATATTACTCCTGCAACATTATTATATTTCATTTCCCTGAATTTAATCATACTTGCAATAGATGAAAAAGGACACCCCCTTCCGACAATTCTGTCACATTTAGACGAATAGGAAATGAACAACACGTTCACCATCAAACTACAAAGACAACTAGCATTAACTAAAATGTTCTTCAGGCAACTAGGTTCTATTCCATTGAGTGTAAAAACATCAGCATGATGTGCTTATTCACTTCATTTCATCGCAGACCAGTAAGTCCAGGTAAGTTCATATGAGCTTAACAAGAAAGCAGATATCTTGATGAAAGGTTTTCAGTTGCATAGACTTGAGGAACTATATAAAGGTGCTCCTTCCACCAAGGCTTGTCCCTATCGTTATAGGATAAAGTGGCATCAGGACATCTGTGTTCCTGCAGGGAGTGAAAAATATGAACAAGTTAATCAGCTTTGAGGAGAAGGGAGAATGAACTGTTCTAGTGAAACGTCTAGTCCTAACCAAGTAAACTGCATTCTGGCTGCAACTTACAAGCTTCTTCTCATGTTGCGGTAACAGCAAAACAGATCTTTTCAGTAGCCAGCCTGCATGACGATCCAGAGCACCGGAAACAAAATGCTAGTAACAACTGCATCAGATGTGCAGGGACCATAGAAAATCCAAGGAAGCTACGATCCAGAGTCATTGGGTTCCATTAATTGTGACTTGGCCACCTCCTTGGTTCCATTTGCCTGTGATACTCCTGCCAGCTTGTGTCATTTGTTATGAAGCTCAGAAATTGTGCTGGCAGGCACAGGCATGCCCTAGCCCCTTAACGGGGCCGGGCCAATCCAAACCTTGAGTCAGGTTGCTGCAGATGAGCCTACAAGAAAAAACCCAGCAATACTTTATAGAAATTCAGAAATAAATGGAATTTTAAAAATGGATTCCACAAAATGCTAAGACTCAGCTCCACACAAATACAGCAAATCAGCAACTGGTTTCATGTAAATGACATGTAAGGTAAACTTCAGAAACATTTTGAACCTCAAAGATCTTAAAAGTATGATGAATGATTAACCCATTGTAAAAAACTACCATTGCACCATCAAATTTTGGCCATTAAATTAACAAATTCAGCAATCAATTAAAAAGTATACTGATCAAGATATGTTTTTTGTAGCCTTAGATTACCATGAAAGATCTCTTGTAAGCTAAATAAGCAAAGATGAAAGAAGAAAAGGGCAAGTCAAAGAGTACCTGTGTGAAAGTTTGAATGGGTCCATTACGATGAGGGAAAGACATTCCAGGATGTGTAGGCACAGAATATTGAGACGAGTTTATGTAGAGGGGTGCAGTAGAGTGAGCTCGGGCAGGGTTGGAACTGTATGGCGGCATCATGCTTTCAGGAGGACCAAACTTAGGGACTGGAGGTGATAATCGTGGTCCAAGTAGATGTGAAGGGATGGGCCCACGTTGGTGGTCCAGAGGAGTTTGCACTAGGTGACCAGATCCAAGCTGTGGGAATTCTGTATTGTAGGTAACAGTGGGGGAATACAGTGGCTGAATAGCATAAGGTCCATTGAATCCAAAACCAGGATCAAACCTTTGCATGCACCTGAAAAATGGCATATAAGAAGTTCTATGTAACTTCTATTGTAATTTGGAACAAAGTAAAGATGAAGAAATTCAATTCAACTGAATTCCTCAATTTTCTTTCAGCAGAAATCAGGCTGATCCACAGAGAAATAAGGTCTAAATCAGGATCAGCTAGGCCAAAAATCTCTGGTATCAGCTTAAACCTACATTGGTAGGATCACCACATAGAAAGTAGAAAGAAATGGGAAATAAGAAGATCAAAGCACAATAATTTTTTTTTATACGCCAGATAATAGTATACAAGTGCCTACTAGTTAATAACATATAATGTAATTATCATTTTGAACCAAAGATAAATAATTTTGAAAAACTTAAATATCCATAACAAGACCAATTTTCAAAACTATGATTGAAAATTAACAGTGAATCTTAAATGATTATGTTAGATAATCAGTATTAAGTAGATATATCTATAAACTTTGCAAAAATCATTTTTTTAATGCAGTATATAACATGTTCACTAATTAGTTATCAATTAAATAATATCAGATATTGATATGAGGTTATAGTAATAATAATTTCAGATTATCAATCATCTCAAATAACATCACATGATTAAAAATATCCTATGCTGCAATTAATAATAAATTCGTTCAGGAACAATTGTGTTTGATATATTAATATTTCATCTATTTTAATAGCTTTACAGTTTATGCATTACAAAAAATAAAAATGTAGCTTACATACATGTACATTATATTTGATGACATTAATTAGTAAATAATATTGATAAATAAGGTTAAAAGAAGACCAACTATTCGTCATTCAGTTCTAATTCTTCTCACTGTTGCACTTCCTTTCTGATCTGTTGTATATACTAACACATGTACACTAACACCTTTCTCTGGATTATCTTTAATTTAAAGTCTGCTGTTATGGTGCTCTTCTTGGCAAGCAACTATTAACAAGTAGGATGCTCTCCACAGCAAGCAACTGTCTTTCATGCCAGCTACTAGATCTTCTCTCTTTTATCCTTTTTCAGATACCTTCTACATATTTTTGACAAAACAATCAGAATCCTCTAATCTCCCATGGATCCACCTTTACTTTGTCTCTTGTGAGGTTTATCTTGTTCAGTTTTGGCCATATTCAGTTGATTTTGCACCGACCACTTGTATCCAATTTCTCAAACAGAGAGAGAGAGAGAGTATTTGCCTTGATTAATTTCAAACCAAATCAGCAGATTGAGATCAGAGTTGAAAACCTATGGTGGAAATTAGATAACAAAAGGCATATCTTTTCGTTTTTTTCTTTTTCTTAACTTTAGACTACAATATCTTCACACTCCCTTCCCTCCAGGTAAAAATCAGCAGATTGAGATCAGAGTTGAAAACCTATGGTGGAAATTAGATAACAAAAGGCATATCTTTTCGTTTTTTTCTTTTTCTTAACTTTAGACTACAATATCTTCACACTCCCTTCCCTCCAGGTAAAAATAGAAATGCATTCTACCAATGAGCTTCAAGAAGTGAAGCTCTAAATCATGATTAAGCTTACAGGTAAAGTTCTAATCACACTCATGGAGTTGAGTGGCAACGCCAAGATACATATGATTTTGATAAGAAATCATAGAGATTCAAAATTAAGTGGCAAAATTGATTAATTTTCTTTTAATGCAAATATAAAATAATTCTTGCAGCTTTTTTCTTTCCTATTTTGATGAATTAAGTTGTTATAAAAAACACTGTTTACTGGAAAATATATATTTCAATAGAAAAAAAGTACCACCTAAAATGTATAGAAAAGACACAAATGAAGGGTAGGCATGATGCCAAAGATATGCCATGAAAATGCAGTCAAATTTTAAAACAAAATATCAAAAATGGAATGTTTTTTCTTGCACAAAAGCAACAGGTGATGGCTTTACAATGGCAATGAAAATACATGAATAATTTCCAAAAAAGAATATTAATGATGGTAAAATTTACTTAACCGAGGGTATAATTGACACTAAAATGCAGTCAAATTTTAAAACAAAATATCAAAAATGGAATGTTTTTTCTTGCACAAAAGCAACAGGTGATGGCTTTACAATGGCAATGAAAATACATGAATAATTTCCAAAAAAGAATATTAATGATGGTAAAATTTACTTAACCGAGGGTATAATTGACACTAACAGCTTAAAGTGCCTAAATCTACACTAGCCTCATCTCGTCTAATATTAATTTGATCTGAGCCTGCGTACAAAGAAGAGGCACAGTAGGTTCCAATCCATGTCTGTAACATGGATGTGTAAAGCATAAATGTATGTTAATCAGCAGATTGTTTACCAAAAAACAAAATAATTGTACCTGTCATAGCTTCTATCATAGTCAGGATCCTTACTATCCACATCACGGTCGCGGAATATAGCAACTTTATTGTTCACCTTTGGTCTACTAGCAACTGGATCTCTCTCTATCTTAATTCTGCTTACTCTGCTGCTACTTGAAGCAGAATCACTGGAAGTCCTTCCATGATAATTTCCAGATCCTTCAATCACAGATTTTTTGTCTGGCCTTGCAGATAGAAATGTGTCTTTAATAATATCGGGTAACTTTATTTTGTCTTCTTGACCAGAAACTGTACTCATGCTCTCATTGCTATTGAATATGCGGGCACGTGCTCGGTTATACTCTTCTTTTCTTTCTTCAACACTTTTTTGGTAATTAGTTCTAGATGACTGGGAATTTGCATTTCTTATATTTTGTGAATGCTGCTTAGGCCTTTGCTTGATTGCGACTTTAAGCAGGCCACCATTATCTTCTTGTGGTAGATTGACAGGAATATCAGCAAGACGAACTGGAGGTAGCCTACAGTTCATAGAAGATTTACAAAGCAAAATTCCAGAACCAGATCCATCTGGCATGCTATTGTCAGGTATGGCAATAGATTGAAGGTAATAATGTTGAGCAACACGGTGTGCAGCTAATCTAAGGTAAGAATTTGGGAGTTCCTGAAATTCCAGTTGATGTTGAGTAGGATCACGAATGAACTTCTCAACATCTTGTTCCATCCTCAAAACTGACAAGATATTTGATTCAAAATTAGATGCATGATAGAATGCAACAAAAAAAGGAAATAAACTAAATATAAAAAAGTAACCAACTGAAACACTTACATTCCATGAAAACAACAGAAACATAACAAATTAATTACTCAGTCCTATCTAATGGTTGATTGAGAGACCGCTACCCTACAATTCCAAGTCCAAATACCAAGTCTAAACTTTCCAAGTAATTCACAACCACCCAACAGCAGAACTAGTCAAACAAGAAACATGAAACAATCTTTTAAAAAGTTGACAACAAAAACTGATCAAATTGTAAGGAAAAAATTATAGCTTAAAGATATCTGCTCGAAATCTCAATTCAAGAGTCATTGACACTCGCCAGCTTCGAAGAAGATAAAGCTTACTCGCCAGTCGCTCCCGGGGCTTCTCCAAAGCCTCTCGAAGGAACTGATCCACCTGGCTCGCCGAGTCCACCGGGACACCTCCAACTTGATCGGAAGAATCGAACGAGGCAAGTGGCGGGGCTGCAACCGCCACTTCCTCTTCCTCCACGGAGTCAGGTGGCGGACTCGACGAGGCTGAGCTCTTCTTGGTGGAGAGAAGGAGCCGGCTCATGCTGGCGTCAAGATCCGCCATCTCCCACGAGTCCGGGGCGCTGGGGTCGTCCACCGAGCCCTCCATGGCAAGGCAAAGAGGGCAGAGCCGCTCGCTAGCGCATGCAAAGATGAAGACAAACCCTAATACAAATCGCGGCAAAGTCCATGGACGGAGAGGAAGGAGGCCGAGGATGGAACGCTAGGGTTTGGAATAGGTAAAGGGAACGCCGACGAGGAAGAAAGGGAATTAGGGAAGGAATCCAAAGGGAGAGGAAAAAATCATGACCGGCGACTTTTATAGCATCGGTACAATTCGGTGGTCAAAGAATTAAAAATAATTCCGAGCGCTCTTTCGCGTCAATACATAATTTCTTTGATTTCACATTTAAACCCCATAATTATAAATAACATAAGACTTAAATATATATATAAATAAATTAATTCTAAAATCATTAATCTTATATTTTCTTGAATTATTTATATTATTAATCTTATCTTTTAGCAATTTTTTTATATATTAACAAAACAATTTAAGCAATATATTTGTCGGGTGATCCACATTCTTTTTATTCGAGGAAGATTTTAAAAATTCATTATTTACTCTATTCATCCTTCTTCATGAATTAAGGTAGGTAGGTAAAATATTCTTTATAATTTATTTATTTATATTTTATCATAGGACCAATAATACTGACCACTTAGGGTGAATGATATATTCCTCTTTTACTCTAATGAATTAAGGCATGTCGTCCGGATTGATGCAGTTGTTACTTGAGTATTTGTTTCAATAGGTTTTGGAATTAATTCCCATAAAATTCTCCATGTACTATGTCACTTGAGTTTAACGATATCACCTTTTGCTGTAATGAATTAAGACATATCTATTATTGTGTGGTGTCATATCAAATATTTTGGTACACAAACTCGTTCAACATCTATAAGCCCCCATGTTATAGTCAAGTTAGTATTCAAGTGATAGACTTGTTTCATTAGACATAAGTCGATTCTCATGGGTTTATTCTTATGAGAATTAAATATCCTCCCATTTAGGACACATGCATTAATTAGAGAATAACACAAATATAATGCAAGAGGTCAAATTTACTTGGTTACAACCCTTGGGTTGTTAGTTCAAAACTATGAAAAATTTCCACTAAGATATCCTCGTTGGAAATGACTCGAAGATGCAGAAACCTCTTACACCAATTGAGCACAATGGGAATAACAAAATTGAAAGACAATATATTTGAATGTGTGTTATCTTTATTATATGAGTTTCAGTTCTATTTATAGTCTTCATCTCAATCTGACTGTTTGCTTATGTGACCCTCTTCGATCGATCGTATACTCCTAGTTGTCTATATTTGTTGAAACATGATCCAGCTGGCAACCGCCCTCTAACAATTCTAGATGGCTCCTCGCTCTCAGATCGCTCGAAGATTCTCCGATTAGCAACCTTAGACTTGATCATTTCACTTTGTCACCTTGCGCAGTTTTCCTTCCAGCTCCGCATCTCTCAGATACACCAAACCCTTCCGGCTCACTCCTGTGCATCCTTCTCATTCTGCCAAAGTACTTTTTCGTGGCTCGTCGTATCTTAGATGCACAGAGTTTGTTGGCTCTCTTCTCGTGTCATCTTTCTCGTTCGCGTACGTCTTCTGCCAGGGTTTAACATTTCCAATGCTCTTTAGCCATCAGATACCTATATGTTTTATTAAGTTTCTATACACTTAGACATACAGATAAAACACAATATGACATATAGGGCTGTTAATGAACCAAGCATTCGTGAACAAGCTTGGTGTTCGGCTTGATAAGAGATTGTTTATGTTCGTTCAATATACATAAGATTAATTAAACAAACAAGCTTGAACAGCTCGTTAAGCTAAACAAACAAGCTTGAACACATATGTGTTCAGTTCGTTAATGTTTGTGAACAATGTTCGTGAACAATGTTCACGAACCATATTTATTAATAAAACTCTTTTCAATATGATAAATAAATAATAAAATAAAATAAATAAATAAATAAATTTAAATTATCAATATTAATAACCAATCAAACAATTAAAAGTTTCAAACAAGCTTGAATTGAGAGCTTGATAACATCTAAACGAACCAAGCTCAAACCAAGCTCAAGCCAAGCTCGAACCCAGCTCAAGCCAAGCTTGAATTGAGAGCTTGATAACATCTAAACAAATCAAGCTCAAGCCAAGCTTCAAACAAGCTCAAGCTCATAAAAAATAAACCAAGCCAAGCTTGAACACTCATTTCAAAAGCTTGGTTCATTTTAAGCTCGGCTCAGCTCGATTATCTTATCAAACAAGCTTGAACACCCCAAAGCTCGGCTCGACTTGTTTACAGGCCTAATGACCTAACTTAAACTTATTTGATAACAAGTCAAAACACAACCAAGAGTTCTAACATATATTAATGTAACATTTACTTTAGAGAAAAGCATATCGAAGGGGTATTGAACTTAATTTATCTCACTGGAAGTGAGTGTCTTGCTAAAAGTGGCTCTACTGCGGATTACCTAAAGAAACTCAGGTAGAATATTTACATTTTCTCAACCCTTCGTAATATGAATTCTAATTTCACTCTAAACATTTTGTTTATTGAGAAACTTTTTGTCACGGTCATCAATAAAAGTTTATCAGCCTTTAGCGATTTGATCTTTACAATTGCAAAGAAAGAAGATTATGTATTTTTTTTTTCTTAACTCCAAGTTAACATATCTTCTACAGTTAGACTAGTGCAATCCATTTGCATAGACACATCAACTCTCTTCATTTAATGAGATAAATTAGAAATTAATGGTGGACTTGTCTCTGTTAAGATTCAAAGGCATTAATGTTTGTTATCACCATAGGCTACTTTTGTTGGAGAATCCCTTTGTTCACTTAGATTCATTGTTCAAGTTAATTCATGCGAGATTGGAATTCAACGATATCAAATCCACACACGATATTTTGACTCATGATTGAGGTATGACTAAGCAAACCAGCAAGTGATCTCACTGATCTCTCTAAGTTGGTACATTATTGCTACCATTGTGATTTGTGAAATTTGTACTAGTGAATTGGTTCTTGAAATTTATGGAGTGCAGGTCTCATCTGAAACCACAGGAAACACTTAGGATATGATATGTAAATTGAGATTTATAAATTTAGGAATCCAATCGAGGATGTGTTGGATCTGAATATGTAACTTGGAAGTTCTCCGATTGTTAGATTTGTTGATTCTTCCATCTTTATTTTTTCTTCCATGAGTCTAAATCATGTTCGGCTAGTATTTTCTTCCGGGACAATATATTTCCTATTGAGGTATAACTTAGATTTGTCATATATTATTGAGCTTCAATCCATTAACTTTGGTTTTTGAATTTTTTTTTTTTGTCCATGAATGAAATAAATGAAATGGAAAATAGAAAATAGTTTTCATTAGGGGTGAGTAATCGGTTTAAAATTGAACCGACCAAACTTTGTCATTAAAAGCAAACAAACTGAATCGATATAAAATCAATTAATTTAGTTGATTATCGAATTAACTGATAAATTTGTTAATTCAATTGGTTACCGAATTAACTGATCAATCAATTGATGATATCATCAGTCGACTAATGGCATTATCATCAGTTAATAAACCCTTCTCTTTTATTTTGCACTTGGTAAAACTCAAATAAATGAGCAATATTTTTCAAGAAGTCACTATGTCTTCACTTTTAAAATTTGTAGGAGTTAACAAGATGAGAACTCCTCATGTATGCTTCCAAACTAGTCCATAGTTCTATTAGATAAATATGTTAATATGACATTTATTTCATAAAACAAAATATGATCTTGTCCAAAAGTGGACGAGTGGAAAGCTGAGAGTGGCTGCTTCACTAACCGGATGTGGATTCCGCTTCGCTCTGCAAAACAAATGACGTCAGTGCCTTGCCAGGGAAGGGGTTCCCGACGTTAACCCTCCGACGCTCAAGGCAGCCGCAGGAATGTAGAGAAGAAGCGAAGCAATAGTAGAATTATATGCCAACAATAGATCACACGTATCTCCTCCGGTGATGGATCCCCTTTTATATAGAGCCTTGGTGGACGACATACATGCTCCTCGAGGCATGGACACATTCTTCGATATGTTCGTGGGCACGTTCTCTAATTGGGCATGTTCTCCAACATGCTCGTGGTCATGTTCTATACTGTGTCTGATGAAAAGACCTGTCAGTAAAGTGTGTCTGATTGTTAGTTAGAGCCCTAGAGTCAATCATTTAATGATTATTGTATGAACTCATTGTATCATATGCTTATGTATATAAAGGCATTTGTTTATGGTTATTATGCTTACTTGTATTGGTGTCAAATAACTAAGTATAATAGCGTCCTTGAGTAGAAGGTTCTTACCTATATCAATCGATTGGTTGAATCGATATTGAGATGATATATGGAACACTACTCTTAATCATTCCTAGTCAAGTATTAACATTCAAGGACAATGTTAATGCGACGAGACTAGCATGTAGGTTAACTCGATGACTTGATCTCACAAGTCATGGATATGGAGATATCAAGTTGACACATGGGTATGCATTGGATAATGTATACTGAATGACCCGCCATGAGAAAGTATCATGAATCGTTATATGAGTGTCATATACTTTCTCATGTGACTATTAGTATGACTATTAGTCCTTGGACCTGAAGTCACCATGGTTCCCTACATAAGGAGTTACATACTTTGGCTTCGTCAAACGTCACCCGTAACTGGGTGGACTAAAAAGGTGATTACTGGGTATGTAACAAATTATGCGGAGGGATGTGAGTGATGTAGATGGGATCTATCCCTCCTATATGACGGAAGTGACATCATTATTCTTGATAGAGTGAGGCCACTAAGTGCATGACCATGCCCAAATGAGTTAATATGAGATGTTGAGCTTATTTGATTGAGTGAGTCTACTTGGGATTCAAGATTTAGATTGATTAGAGGATGACACGGTCTATGTCTCATATTGATCAATCTAGATGTCAAGGATAGAAGGACACTTGTCATATATTGTGAGGGGTCACAATTAGTAGTCACAAGGTGATGTTGGATCTCAACATTCTTGTAACTTGGGTAGTAATGATCTGTTGTTAGATACCGCTCATTACTTATGCTTCTAAATGGGTTTAGGAGCATTGTCAACGTTACAAGAACTTATAGGATCACACACAAAGGGCAATTAGATGGAGATTAGGTTCATATGATGAACCAAGAGGATTAGGTTCATGTGATGAATCAAATTGGATTAAGAGTAATCCAAAGTCAACTAATTGAGTTGGACTCAATTTGGTTCATGTGTTAAATGAGTCTAATTTGGACTTAGACTCATTAAGCCAATTTAATTCAATGAATAGAGATTCATTAAATTAAAATTGACTTGAACCAATGGTTAGAATTGATCAACCATGGGAGAGAAGTGGCCAAGTTTGACTTGACTTGAGAGGAAGATGAAAGGTCAAGTTTGACTTGACCATTGCCACCTCATTTGTGAGTTGACATTAAGTGGACTAATGATGATGTGCCACATCATCAAGGCTAGCACATGTGTGTGCCACCTCATGAGGGAGATCAAGAGTTGTGACTCTTGATATCCCATAGAGGTTTAAAAGCCTTCTTGAAGTGGTCGGCCACATTCAACTCAATGGTGAGTTTCATTTGGTTTTGGTAATCTCCTTCTTCTTCCTCTCTACCTTTCTTCTCTCCCTCTCCTGCACCATTGCTGATCCTCTAAGGTTGCTAGCACATCTTTAGAGGTTCTCTCTGTCGATTTGTTTGTGTGGATACACATATAGGGTTGTACACTTGACAACCTTGAGATCCGACGAACCTTGGACGAGCGGGATTTGCGAAGGGATCGCATCAAGGGTAAACTCTTTTTCTTTGTAGATCTAGTGTAGATCTAGGTTAGAGAAACTCGTACACGTAGAAAATTTTTTGTTTTATAACTTCGCACGAATCCAGTGGCATGGGATTCGGGATTTCCGCAATGTAAAAAGCGGTTTTTGCGGCCCGAAAAATCCAACACTGATAACATACCTTAATAGGGCATGCTTAAGCAGTAGAAGCTTCTACTGTACAATCCGCTTGTCGACCGTGCCTAGTGTCAACGACAACCGCTCAGCCGAGACTCCTTCGCTCGATCAGCTTTGGCTACTCTTCTGTGTAATGATTCTGAGCTGTGACTTGTCCTGTGACATGATCGGACAAGCTCTTCCATATCCTTTGGTGCCTCACTGCTTCCGGGAACGCCCAGTGCCTGGAGATGTCACCGCCATACTCCGGGGCGGACGGGTGGTCCACTCAGACGAGTCTCCTACCAACCAGGCACTAATGCATCCAGTCATCCAATGTAGCCACTTTCCGCTAGGGCGACATGTCCTAGCGTTGACCACCTTGACTTTGACCTCCACCATGGCAGTTGACCCATGCCAGGTGGGCTCCTTCTCATCGCCACATTAGAATACATATTGAAGGGATACAAAACTTAATTGATCTCACTGGATGTGAGAGTAGTCTTGCCAAAAGTGGCTCTACTAAGCATCGTATAATGGAAACTCAGGTGGAATTTTTACATTTTCTCAATACTTCAAAATATGAATTCCATCTTCACTCTAAGCAGTCTGTTTACCGAAAAACTTTTTGCCACTTTAAATGTAGGTTATCAACAAAAGTTTAATTATCAACCTTAAGCGATATGATCTTTTCAATTGCAATGAAAAAAGATCATGTTCCTTTTAGGAACTCCAAGTTAACATATATTTTACAAGTAGACTAGTGCAATCCATTTGCATAGGCACATCAACTCTCTTCATTTAATGAGATAAATTGGAAATTGAATCATATGATTAATTTTGTCATAATTGTATACTTGTCTCGGTGGGGATTCAAAGACATTAATATTTGCCAACATATCACTAGAGGCTACTTTTAATAGAGAATCTTTTTGTTAACTTAGATTTGATGCCCGAGTTAATTCATGCGATATTAAAACTCCACGACGCCAAAGCCAGACACTCGCAATAGAGGTATGGCCAAGCAAACCAGCAAGCGATCTCATTGATCTCTCTGAGCTAATATGTTGTCGCTACCATTGTGAAATTTATACTAGTGAATTGGCTCTTGAAATTTCTACAATGTAGGTGTTATTTGTATTGATCTAAATAACAAGAAACACTTAGGAGAGGGTATGTAAATTGAGATTTATAAATTTAGGAATCCAACTGAGAATGTGTTGAAAATTTGTAACTTGAAAGTTTTAAATTGTTAGATTTACTATTTATTTCATCTTTTTTTCTTGCATGAGTCTAAATAATTTCCAACTAGTATTTTCTTCCGAGACAATGTATTTTCTATTGAGGTATAACTTAGATCTAATCTTGTCTTCTTTTGAGCTTTAAGCCATTAACTTTGTTTTTGATTTTTCATGTCTATGCATGAAATGAAATGACAAATAAGTAGTTTTGATTAGGGTGAGTAATCGGTTCAAAACTGAATCAATCGAACCGAATAAATTGAAACTGAGTAAATTGTTCTTTTTTGACAAACCGAATCAACCAAACTTTGTCATCAAAATTTAACAATTAAACCAATTTAAAATTGGTTAATTCGGTTTATTACCGAATTAACTTATCATTTGATTGATATTATCATATCTAAGTGTATTTTAAACTTAACTTTGCTAAACTCTTCTTTTTTATTTTGCACCAGGTCAGTTGATAAATCCTAATAAATGAACAATCTTCGAGAAGTCACTTTTTCTTCCCTTTAAAGATTGTAGGCATTAACAAGGTGAGAACTCCTCATTTATGCTTCCAAACTAGTACATAATTCTCATGAATGGATATGTTAATATAACATTTACTTTAGAGAACAGAATAACATATTGAAGTAGATACTGAACTTAATTGATCTCGATGGAAGTGAGTGTCTTGCCAAAAGCAACTCTACTAGGGAACGCCTAAAGAAAACTCTGGTGGAATTTTATATTTTCTCAATGTAGGTCTAAGTAGTCCCGCTATAAGAGGTAAATAACCCTAAAAAAAAAAACTAGAACCAATCTCTTGCTTTTTCAGCTTAGCAAGGATATAATATTAATAAAAACAAATAACCAACATGAAAATAATAACAAAAAAATAAAAAAAACTCAGAATGTACTTAGTTATAATCTAGGTGATTATTAATCCAAGATAGTTGAAAAACTCACTAAAAAATATTAAGTCGTTAAATGCAGAGTAGTCTCTTACATATTTTGAAAGCTCAGAAATTACTTAAGAAGTTAATACAATTGTTGTATTTTAATTCCTAGCTCCAGGAGATTTTTTATAATCTCTTGGAAAAAAGTTATCATTGGTTCACGTCGATTGGAGGTGCCCCAAAGGGATTTAGG
This sequence comes from Zingiber officinale, assembly GCF_018446385.1. Taxonomy (NCBI): domain Eukaryota; kingdom Viridiplantae; phylum Streptophyta; class Magnoliopsida; order Zingiberales; family Zingiberaceae; genus Zingiber; species Zingiber officinale. Next base: position 141,286 of record NW_024589830.1, read on the forward strand.
ACGCCTTCAAGAGGATACAGATTATTATCTTCTCAACGATAGCCTAACAATTACTATTCATTGAAAGCGCCTCTATGGAAGCTCCAGGGTGCCTCCGAGAGAGACGCGAGGGTATCTCCAAGAGAGGCGCGAGGGTATCTCCAAGAGAGGCGCGAGGGCACCTCCAGCCTCCATTATGGCGCTTCTATCAAGATTTCGTCCTTTTCGTCCATCGGTATACTCTTTCATAGCTTTTCGTCCCTCGGATGCACCAAGTTCATCGACCTATTTCTCATGTCACGCATCTCACTCGCCGCATCTTTCGCTCGACTTCTTATCTTTCTAAGTTCCTGTACACTTAGACATAAGGTATCAACATAATACAGGTCCTAACTTGATTCGGTTGATCACATCAAAACTAACCTTGGGGTACTTACACTCAATCTTTCAAAATATGAATTCCAGCTTCACTCTAAATAGTTTGTTCATCAAGAAACTTTTTGCCACTTCGAATATAGATCATCAACAAAAGTTTATCAACCTTAGCAATGTGATCTTTTCAATTGCAAAGGAAGAATATCATGTATCTTTCATGAACTCCAAGTTAACATATCTTCTATAGGCAGACTAGTGCATTTCATTTGCATACACATCAACTCTTTTCATTCCATGAGATAAATTGAAATTCAATCTTATGATTAATTTTGTCTGAAAGGTAGACGTGTCTTAGCGGTGATTCAAAAACATTAATGTTTGTTAACATATCATATCAGAGGCTATTTTTTTTTTGGATAATCTCTTTGTTCACTTATATTTTGTTGCGTCTAAAAGGATATTCATATATTTTCATAATTTATGATATTATCCATTTTAGCTCTACTCAAAAGATCTCGTGTTAATAGAGATATCTTACATCCTTTTAAAATCTATGATATTTTCCATATGTTTTCAATATAGGACTTTGATTGAATCCTAACAATCCTCCCCTTAAACGAAGAACCAGAATTACTTTCATGGTCCGGACCTCCTTACAAGCATCCATATCCGGTCACTCTTGACCTGCTCCAAGCCTACCCGCAAGCATTTGGTCACTCTTGACTTGCTCCGGGCCTCCTCAAGAATATCCGTATCAGGTCACTCTTGACCTGCTCCAGGCCTTCCCGTAAGCATCCGGTCACCTTGACCTACTCACTTTGGGCCTAAGCCCTCATTGTTTTGTTCTTGAAAATGTCTTATACCAATAGAGATATCTTACATCTTTTTAAACTCATGATCTTTTCTATATGTTTATAATGTGGAACTTTAATTGAATCTCAACAGATTTGTTGCCCAGTTAATTCATACGAGATTCAAATTCCACAATGCAATATTCTGACTTGCAATTGAGGTATGGCTGAGCAAACCAACAAGCGACCTCACTGATCTCTCCGAGCTGATATGTTATCGATGTCATTGAGAATAGGAGTGATCATTCAATTAATAACCGAAGTAATCGAACCGTTTAAATCGAAATCCAACAAACTACTACAAAATTCCATTTTGTTGCCTTTCACATGATAGAATTCCAATCGGTTTTGAAAACGTGAATATTATATTGGTAAATTTCAATGGTCAGAATCTGGTCAGTCAAAATCTGAATATAAAATATTTCATTATTACATGCAATATTAATTAATACATGTCAATCAAAAAATAAATATAAAAAATTTCATTCTAGTTATTTAGTATTATTGTCTATATTATATTGGGATATCATGTAAATGAATTTTAAACCGCTGTCATCATTCCTTCTCCTTTCTCCTTATTCTCCGGGATGATGCTCCTACACTTTCTACTGCCAATCAAAGATTTGATACCATTTAACATTTATATCGTTGTTATACATTATATGTGCGAAAAGTGATTCACAACAGTTTTAGGTAGCATTTAGTAGAGCTTTCTCATTTCTTAGATTCTAGTTATATTGAAACATTTTTGAATATTTGTAAATGTTAAATTCTACTTTTAACTTCTATAACTTTTATTTAAAAGCTAAAAGGAGAATTGATATTTTTTTTCTTCTGCTTTTTTTGGTTATGGTTTAAAATTAAAAATTGGCAATTATATCTTTAATAAATGAAGCTATTTTTTTGCTCTTACTTCAGTGATCATGTGAGTTAGCTCCCATCTTCAATGATCTTGTTGACCGTGGGAGCTTGGATGGAAAGTTCTTGCAGGATGCTTTATCCAGGTTTTCCACTAATACTCCAGTAATCAAGCTTTCACCTAAAGTAGCTGATAGCATCTAATATGTATTGTTACTAGTATTATTTCTTATCATCTTGAAAAGGAATAGTGAGTTACCATCAACTACATGTGTGGTCTTCTTTATTTTTGGATTGGAAATGAAACAACAATGGCAGGTAGTTTGTCCCTTTGCCATTCAGGAATACAATTATCTCTAGTGTACTATAATTGGAGAATGGAATTGCATTATGTTTTATTTGGACCATCCAATAAGAGAATTTGCATGTCTTTTTAGATGATTAATTTTAACATGCAACATCACCAAAGGCAAGGCAGTTTGATCAAGGCATTTTGAAGAAACAGTGTTCCATATATATATTCTGCCGCACCATTTACATATCAAACAATCTGAAAAATAAAATTGAACTCCTTCAGTGCGAAATCACACTTTTCCCAACATAACTCCACAAGAATCAACAAAACTCTGCAGAAATTGACCAATAAATAAATCACCACTTTTGAACTAAACAAATCTATGCAATTTTGAGCTCTGACTGAAGAATTTGTCAGAAACAAACCATGTCGCTATGAAATATTTACAGCATGTGGAATTTGGTCTTCAGATTCTTCAGTATCCCTGCAAGTTATAGGGTTGGCCTCAATCCAGCTTCTACCAGGAGCTTTTCTCACACCCCTTTTTCTCATCATCTTCCTTATCTGCAAAGCCTCATTCCATCGACCAACCGTCTTGTACACATTGGCAAGAAGAACATAGCTCAGATGCTGCTCCGGCTCCAATTTCATCATCCTCCTTGCCACGCGCTCTGCCACGTCAACTCTCGCGTGGGTAGCACAGGCACCTAGAAGCGTCGCCCGTAAGGACGACTCACCTCTGCACTTCGAGTCATTTATCAACTCTTCGGCTTCTTCGAGTAGCCCAACTCGGCTCAAGAGATCAACCATGCAAGTGTAATGCTCAGTCCCTGGCACAATGTTGTAGTCTTGGCTCATTGATCTGAAGTGCCTCCTGCCTTCATCCACCAAACCTGAGTGGCTGCAAGCAAAGAGTAACCCAACAAAACTGATATAATCTGGCCACGTCCCTTGCTTCAACATTTCTTCGAACAGCTCGATGGCATGACTGCCTCTTCCATTTTGCGCAAAGCCAGAGATCATCGTGTTCCATGTGATCAAGTTTCTGGCTGAGATCTTAGCAAAAAGACGGTAGGCATAGTCCACAAGGCCGCATTTTGCATAAAGATCAATCAATGCAGATTCCACAATGACATATCTCCAACGGCTGATCCTTAGATACCTGCAGTGAACCTCCTTACCGTGTCTCACAGCTGCAAGGCCGGCACAAGCACGAAGTACTGTGCCATAACTGTACTGCTCGTCGTCTTCCTTATCCATCACCCGGAAGAGACTGAGAACAGCTTCGTAGTTCTTGGCTTCGCAGTACCCTCCAAGCAAGGCGCACCAGGACACTGCGTTTCTCTTCGGCATTTGATCGAACACCTTGCGTGCGTCACCCATTAGCCCGCATTTCGCATACATGTCGAGTGTGCTGCTCTCGACCACCACGTTGCCCCTGAGACCGTTTGTCAAAATCTTGGCGTGGACTTCCTTGCCCTGTTTCCGTCGACCTAAATTGCCCAACGCCTTCATGATTGTGCCGAAAGTGAATTCATCTGGAAGAACTCTGAGTGAGTTACTCATCATTAAGCGGAAGAATCTCAAAGCTTCGGCGAACTCATCATTCCATGTCAACACCGAGACGATCGAGGTCCAACACACGGAGTCTGGCTCGAGCAATTCGTCGAACACCCGTCGTGCTTCTTCGATTGCATAGCTCCTGCCATACATGTAAACAAGAGCGCTCGCGATCACATGGTTCGTCTCGAACCCGCGGGGAAAGGCCATGGCGTGGAGGCACCTACCGAGCCTGACGTCCTCAAGGTCGGAACTTGCCTTGACTGCGGCGGAAAGGGTGAAATCGTTAGGCTCGACGCCGCCGAAAGTTGACATTTTGACGAACATCCGAAGGGAATCTAGGGGACGACCGGCGCGGGAGTAACCGGAGACCATCGAGGTCCAGGAGACAACGTCTTTCACGGGCAAACTGTCGAACACGCGGCGGGTGGCGGAAACGTCGGGGCAGAGCTTGAAGTAGAGGGAGAGGAGGCTGTCGCCCACTAATCGGTGGGAGTCGAGTCCGTACTTGATGACATGGGCGTGGAGCTGGAGGCCGTGGGAGAGGGAGCCGGAGTCTGCGGCGGCCTTGAGGCGGGCGGCGCTGTGGTGGGGCTTGAAGAACTGCCTCATCTACATGCACAAATTTCGTGATTTTCTAAAAGTATTTTAACAAATTCAAAATCCTCAAAAAACCCACTTCCATACCATTTTATATAAATAATAATCAAAATCTACCTATTTTTAAATAATGTTTTTAACTTTTTCTGCCGCTGCGTTGCGTTGCCTGTTTACGAGGGAATCAAATAATCAATCGTTTACCGGACACAGTTCAGCGTACCACGCGCTTACTTTGCGACATCATTTCATCTGCTGACCTACTCATAGCCACGTGGAAGCTTGCGAATGGATTTTAGTACAGTACCTGTGCACATCGCTGAACAGTGGATCCGAAGACCATTCATCTCTCACTATCAAGCCAGTTGGCAAAGCGCGTATCATTTAAAAAGCGTATCATACAATTTATCCTTTCACCCCTGCATTTACGGATTTATAAAACTATGCCAATTTTTTATTTTTTAATTGACTAGTAAATTTAGCACATTATCAAATTATTATAGCATTTAATTTATTTATTTATTTTGTGCCTATTTTGATCGTGCCGTTTTTTTGCCGTCTCTTCTCGGTGTAGTTGGAGTTACTCGGGTTTCCGGTGGAGAAACAGCGGAATTTATGAAAGAGACGGAGGTGAAGTTACCGGATGACTTCCGGTGCCCGATCTCGCTCGAGGTGATGACTGATCCGGTCATTTTATCCTCTGGCCACACTTTCGACCGCGCCTCCATCCAGCGGTGGCTCGACGCCGGTAACCGCACCTGTCCGGTCACCAACCTTCCGCTCCCAGCTTCCCCATCGCTCATCTCCAACCACGCTCTCCGCAGCCTCATCTCCTCCTTCCTCTCCGGCGGCCTCCCGGCCGCCTCCACCTCCGGCCACCACCTCGACTCCCTCCTCCTAGCTCGTCTCTCCTTCCCTTCCGACGCCGCCACCCTCGCCGCCGTCCTCCGCCTCGCCCAAGACGGAGGCGGCGCCGGGTTTCGCCGCCTCGTCGCCGACTCCGGCGCCGTCTCCGTTCTCCTCCGCCACGCGCCCGCCGCCGACCGCCCCGATCTACAGGACCTCGCGCTCCGCGCCCTGATTCACGTCTCCCTCGACGGGGACGACGCGCGGCTCGGCCTCCTCGCGGAGGGCGCCCTCGATCCCGTCGTCTCGGCCCTCCGCGGCGGCCCTGCCGCCGCACTCGCCGCCACGCTCCTCACCAGCCTCGCCGTCGTCGACGTCAACAAGGCCACCATCGGCGCCCACCCCGCCGCGATCCCCCGCCTAGCGACGCTACTCCGCGGCCACGACGGCCGGCAGCGGAGGGAGGCGGCCACGGCGCTCTACGAGCTGTGCAAGTTCGCCGGGAACAGACCCCGTGCCGTTCGCGCTGGAACCGTGGCGCCGCTGCTCCATTTTGCCGGCGAGGGGTCGGAGAGAGCCGTGCAGGTCCTGGCACTCCTCGCCAAGTGCCGAGAGGGAAAGGACGAGATGAGGAAGACGGTTGGATTCGTTAGGGCACTGACCGACGTCGTTAGAACTGGGAGCCCCCGGGGCGTGGAGCACGGCCTGTCGGTCCTTAACCTGGTCTGCTCCGATTGCCAAGAAATGGCTTTGGAAGCCATCGGAGAAGGGGTCTCGGGCCTCTGCTCTGTTTTAGCCGGCGACATGAATCCAAAGATCGGGAGAAACGCGACGGAGTTGCTTCTGAGACTGGAAGTTCTCTCTTCTCCTTGCATGACGCCCAACAGAAGAGATCGGTAAAGAAGGCAAAGCTGCTTGCTTGATCCCATCGTGTCTTTAAAATCTGGAAGATTTATGGAATGAACCACAAATGGTAAAGAGATCATTAAGCAGAATTAGGGCCATCCATGTTATTATAATTTCTAATTATATAGAACTAATTTCAATTCAGCTGAATAAATTGAATTATTAAAGTGTTGTTGTTGTTGTTGTTTTGATATTAAATTCAAAGTATCTGCAAAGTATCTTCAATTAAAAAAAAAAAAAAATCAATTCCCAATTGTGAAAACAACCCTACTAAAAACTTAGTCAAGAGGATTTCAAAAGAAGCCGCAGATCCATAGTAACTTGACAAAAGAACTGCATAGCTTAATAAAGATTGGCCAAAGTTAGAGTAACATCATTTAAGGGTGCAAATGAGTCGAACCTTTTTGAGTCGCTCTTGAGCGACTCGAATTCAAACCAACTCATTTAACATTTGAGCCGAGCTCGAGCTCATTTAACGCTGACTCGAGGGTTCGTCGAGACTTATCAAGACAGGTTAATTTAATATTTTAATAATTAAAATTATTATTACTTTTAAAATGAAAACTAAGTTAAAGGGAAGTTTATGATTAAAACATGTCATTTGATGTATTTGAGATATAGTTTGAATCCCTACTCGAACAAGCTTTTAATTTATTTTTTCAAGTTAAACTTGAGTTTGACTCGGGCTCAAACTCAAAAATTCAATCGAGTTCGAGCACAAGTCAAGTTATATAATTTTCTCGAATTCAGCTCGACTCGATTACAGTCCTAGCATGACTGTCATGATTGTCGCCATTTGTTGGCAGCAAAAAGATAAAAGTAGTCCTCACTATTTGAAAGGAAAGGGAGGTAAAATTTTAAACAGCGTGCGGCCGCAGCCATTCGAGAGAGCTCCGCGCCCAATTAAGCTCAACGTCTGATCCGAGAGCCAATCCATTTGGCCTGGTATGTTTATTTTTTGGGCTATGAAAAAAAAAAGACAGAAAAGCATAATTTTAAAGATCAGCCACTTATTTCGATCATGACTTAGTTTTTTAATAACATAAAACTATTTAAAATTAAGATGATAAATCATTATCAAGTGCCAAAATCTAATGCAAATTATATAACTAGATGGAACTTAAAAAAAAAAAACAGGGAAGAACTGATAAATATCAGTTCATATAGTTTTAATTCAATTTAACTAAACTTTTATTCCCCTTAGAAATGAGTAATTAATTCAAAACCAAATTGAAAAAACAAATCAAAATCGATTAAATTAGTTTTTTTACAATTGGAACCGACCGAACAGTATTATTAAAATTGAGTAAATTGAACTTATAAAATATTGATTAATCCACTGGATTACCGAATTAATGGATTAGTCTTATGAGTAAAAAAAAAGAGGGCTGTTTTTCCCCCCTCCCCCGGTCAACCCACACCTCCTCCACCTCCCCCTCTCTCCCTGCCAAAAGACGCATGTACCCCCTCCATCTCCCCTTTTTGTTTTTTTGTTTTTTTTTAATTTCATTTAATTCTCATTTTGTTTTAATTTTTTAATTAATTTTATTTAAAAATAACTCTCATATAATTATATTTTTAATTTTATTTAATTTTACTTTTTTAATTAATTTAATTTATTATTTTTTATCAATACTTTATTTTTCAATTTTATATAAATTTTATTTAGTTTTTATTTTTTTAATTAATTTAATTTATTATTTTTTATCAATACTTTATTTTTCAATTTTATATAAATTTTATTTATTTTTATTTTTTTAAATAATTTAATTTATTATTTTTTTCATAATACTTATATTTTTTCAATTGATTTTTTTAAATTTTAATTTTTTATTAATTTTTTTAATCAATTTCTTTATCAAATTTTTTTCAGTTTTATTTTTTTCAATAATTTTTTTATATGTTTATAATCTTTTATTTATTTTTAGTTTATATTTAAAACTAAAAAAAATACTACCAATTAATAATGAACACATTCATAACTTAGGAACAAATATATTTTTTCCAAATGAAGAGTACATGTAATAATACAAAAAAAACATAAAAACATATAAAAATAGAAATCTTAATCAATATTGCCTCCAAATTCTGCTCCCGATGCATTTGGTGGTGGTGCACCTATTATTTCGTACCACAAATGAGCGCGTGTCCTGTAACGAGTGACCCATCCTTTAGCTTCATTCGATGAATGTTGCCACCACAAAGTTGGAATGGGTGGTACAGGATAATGAGGATATAAGAAAACTTGTACGAAGTGATTGCCAATATGAGCAATAGCTATTTCTCGACGCTCTTGGTTTGGAACTGGAGGAGTTCTTAATGGCAAGTGAGTAAAATAACTCCCAATATTCTCACCAAATGTATGAAGTACAAGATTGTACCTTGATGCGATGACAATTCCCAAAGGCATAGCGTCCATCCAATATATTTCTGGTGCCCACTGCTCGA